>NW_011888806.1:7710139-7713866 GCF_000151845.1 Pteropus vampyrus | reverse complement strand
CTCCCTTTCCTTGTCTGTCTTTCCCCCAGACTGTGACTTCTATAAGGATGATAGCAGGGGCTTTATCCTTTCTCTCTGTCTCTAGATTCACTGTCACTATGGATAAGCTATATATTTTTATTGAATAGATTATGAATAAATAAATAACTTACCATCACAACTCTGATTCTCATGGGGCAGCCTTTCAGAATATACCTTGTTCATTTTCTTCCAGACTAAGCAGAGTACCTATACTGACAAGATTGTTTTATTGATCTTATTTTTCTTAATTTACTATCTTTTTTGTTTGTTCGTTTGTTTTTGTTTAGCCTTTACTAGAAACTAGAGGAGCTAGATCAAAAGGGTATCCTGCTATTATAATTGAGGTCAGAGAGTTTGTGTCTTGCAAGATCCTGAGTACAGATGGTGTGATGTGGTATATAATTGAATTGCTATGTTACTCAATCTGAATGCAATCTCTTCAAGGTGACTTTAACACAGCAGAACAATTAAAAATGTCAAAATCCATCTGATGTAGAATTTTTCATTACATACTTTTAAAGAACATAGAGCCGCAATGAGAAGAAAGCAATAGTTCTCTTTTTAAAAAATAAACTTATAATTTTAGAATATTTTGTGATTTAGAGAAAAGATGCAAAGATAGTACAGAGGGTTCTAATATATCCTTTACCCCATTTCTCCTAATGTTAACATCTTATATTGCTATGCTACATTTGCCACACTAAGAAAACAACATTCGTACATTACTATCAGCTGAACTCCTGACTCTGGATTTCACTAGCTTTTTCCTAATGTCCGTTTCTGTTCCACGATCCCCTCCAGGCCACCACATTGCATTTAGTCATCGTGTCTCCTTAGTCTCCTCCACCGCGTGACTATTTCTCCATCTTTCCATGTTTTTTTATGACCTTGACAGTTTCGAGAAATATTTTGTAGACTGTCGTTTGGCGTGTGTTTTTCTGTGTTTCTCATGGTTTGACTGGGGTTACGGGTTTTAGGGAGGAAAACCAGAGAGGTAAATTCTCATCACATCAAGGCTACATGGCGCCACCATGATTTGTGAATGATGATGTTAGTCTCAATCAGCTGGGTGAGATTGTGCTTGCCAGGTTTCTCCATTGTTGTCACCTCCCCTCCTTGCTTTCCTTGCTCTATTCTGGAGCAAGTAACTGGATATAGCTCACACTCAAAAATGATGATTTAAGCTCTACCTTCTGGAGAGAGGAGTATCCACCTCTGTAAGAAAAGAGTTGTCTCTTTTCTCTCATTTGTTTATTTATTACATCTTTTATTTATATCGGTATGGACTTGGGATGTTATTTTATACTTTGGGTTATCATCCAATACTGTTTATTTTGTTGCTTAAATTATTCCAGCTGTGGCCATTAGGAGGTCTTTCACGTTGGTGCCTTTGACAGGCTCCATTCTTCTGTTCTCTGAGCACTTTCTTATTTTCTCCCCATAAGAGGCCCACCTGATTCATCTTGTCTCCTTCCTGCCCCAGCTCTAGAATCTGCCATTTCTCCAAAGAGCCCTGGTTCTTTTTACTGGAGAATGGTATCAGAACCCAAGATCTGGGCATTTGGTAGTGTTTTTTTTTTTTTAAGAGCACAATTATTGAAGTTCCAGAAGCTACTAATATACCATTATATCAGCATGTGCCTAATATTTAAAGAAAGCAGTTTTAAATACATATATATGATTGATATATTTATTAGGGTTTCTGTTTTATACTATTTTCTTTAATTTCTGTTTTCTGTTCTATTTCCTTTTGAATTCTTATAAGATGTATGGGACAGTGGATTATGGTGGGCATAGTCTTAGCAGTAAGAAACAGCTGGTTTTGAAAATGAACTTATTCTTGGATTAATTTTCTCCTAATCATTTCACTATGGTTGGTAAGCTGTGCAGACTCACTGAGTTGAAGAGGCCTGTTATGTAGATATAGGTTCATTCATGAGGAGAATTCAATTTATTTCGGGTTCGATCCCCTTATTTTTCTGCTCTTTTATCAATGCACCAAGAACTGATTTTTCAGAAGTGGGCCTATGTTATTCAAACTTATAGAAACTAATACACCTCCATAATTCTGATTTACTCATTTATAGTAAGAAATTCAACGGTAAGCAAATTAGAATGCTTGCATCAGTAAATTTTTCTTATTAAATGTGATATTCAGGAAGCAAAATTACAACCAGAAGTCTTTCTTGTGAGCACGGACCAACACAAGGGAGTTTCACAATTGTTCAATAGCACAATGTCAAAGTAGCCTGATGTACCTTCTCCCTGACAAGACCATGTCTGCCTTCAGGAGTAGAAAATTCTGGATGGGCATAACCTGCTTCTGGCTATTTGGGTCTCTTCTTTAGTCCTATGGCTGACAATGCCCCCATCTTTTTGCAATTGTTTGCAACATAGTACAGTGCATGTAGGTAATTTTCTCAATACAAAGTTTCAGTTTATTCCAGTGATATCTTTATTCTCTGAAAATAACTGCCTGGTTAAACTTGATTTAAGATTTTGGTGTTTACAAATTCTTCAGTCACACATGAAAAAAAAGAAAAAAATGTATATCACTTTGGGGTTTACATCTATAAAAGGCTTAAGCATAGATATCACATATGGATTTAACCAGTTTAATCCAGAAAGAGCAAATTGTGCCTTTATCTCTAATTCCACTCCCCAAGTGTCCACCCTGCCCCCATACTCTTTCCCTGGGAGAGGTATTTTCTGTTGTTCCCACATACTTGTGTGACCTGGATAAATTACTTAACTTCCATAATCCCATGTTTTCTTTATGTGAATTGAGAAAAAGTAATACCACTTCAGAAGACTGATGTATGGATTAAATGGGATAAAATATATCAATGTCTTTAAAAAAATCACTGGCAAATAGTAAGCATTCAATAAAGATTAGCTGCAGTCATTAGCTAACGGTATCCCGAAACAGAAGTCTAAAACTGTAGTCAACATTTTAAAAGCTGCAGTAACAATATTCACCCTGATTCAATGTTGCCTGTTAAAATGGCATAGACAAGGCAGCATTTTTCTGGTGAATAAAGAACTATGTCAGGCTAAAATATTCATGTTGGAGGCTAAATTCTCAATATCAATCATCATTGCTGCATAAATGGAACAATTGTTAAATTCTTTTTTAGTATAAAACTGATAAAAAGTAAGAGCAATTTTTCATGAGTAGTCATTCTTACTCAGTAAAAGTGTCTAAAGGGGGTTGCCCCCCAGTGTAGGTTATGTCCATTAAGATATTTTTATGTTCGAAGAAAGGCTTTATATTCATAAATATATATGCATAGTACCATTTTAACTTGATCGTTTTAATTTTATAAATTGGTTTTTATTGAGGCGGCTCTATTTGGAAATCGAATGACTAGCCTACAAAACAACAGGAGTGATAGTTGGAAAAGGCCTTTTTATATTGCTGTGTTATAAATGCAGTACCATAATGAGGAAAGCCTTGACAGAATGTCATCCACTTGGACTATTGTGCGCATGGTAATCTTGTCATTCAGGTCCTCTGGAGACCCAAGGAGAAGACTGTTGTGCATCATGTTAACATGTGTTTGTGAAGAGATATTCACCAAAGGTTATGCTTGACATCCATAAGGGTCTCAGTGGATTGTGACTTTCATCTGTTTCATTAGCCAGATATTGGCTGTTAGAATTATTAGTGCTCCAGGAGGACCCACTCAAGTACAGTCACTGCTGT
>NW_011888806.1:7703860-7708934 GCF_000151845.1 Pteropus vampyrus | reverse complement strand
ACTTATAAAATAGAATGAATAGTTTGTGTCATACGGCCTATAATATCCTTACCAAATTTTAAATCTTTAGCCTGAATTTTACCCAAAATAGGATCTCTGATATATCTATGATATTGCTCACTCATTACTCAAAAAGTATTAAATATGTTAAATGTGGCTAGCACATACACATTATATATACATATATACATATATAATAACAAGAAATGAAAAAGTAAGCATATAGTGTAACAGGTGATAATAGGTACAAGAAAAACAGGGTAAGTGGATGAAGGGAAAAAGCCAGTGGTGGTCCTAACTGAGAAAATGTTGATCAGAAAAGCTTCTCTGGTAAGGTGACATATGCACAGATATCTGGTTGACACAAGAGAGTAAGCCTTGTGGTTATCCAACGGAACAGATTCTTAATTTGGTTCTGAGAAGTGACATAGCCAAAGCATATTACAATTATTGAGGTCAAATGGGCAATTTCTCAGTGTCCAATTCAATTTTCAGTTTTCAGAACAAGAAATAAGCCATTCAACTTTTCCTATAGCATCTGTGACATATGGACTAACTCACATCCGAGATTAACTTTCAAACAAAAATCCTTGGGTAGCTGTGTTAATAGGATAGACATTTAACTTGATAAGAAAGTTGTCTCTTCTCTTAGATCACTAATTAGACCATTAAATATCACCAGTAAATTTTTGTTACCAGATAAAGTTTAGCTTATATGATTCATATAAACTGTATTTCTATGAAACCAAAATAATCAAATGTACATGAAATATCTGGTTTCTTTGGTGTTGCGTATGTTAATATCACTGCCTCATTAGTTACCTCACTGAGGCCAAGTAGCCAGAATACTGGTTAGAAATGAGATATGCTATATTTATTATTGATCAGAATAGTGCAATGGAAAGTTCCCAGGAACTATTGATTTAATAACCTATTGATGACTCATCAGTTCCTTAAATATTTATGAATTATGTGAAGAGCATCATGCTAAAGGTAGGGCATTTGAATTCTATTACAAGCACTGTCATTATGAGCTATGTGAGCTCTGAAAAGAGCCTCTCTCTGGACCTCAGCGTTCTCGCCAGCTCAACAATATTTATTAAGCCCTGGAATTGTATTTCAGGCTCCGTGTTTCATATTAGGAACACAGATATTAATAAGACAGCATCATGAGGGAGACAGACTGGCAAACGAACATGCATGTGAAAAACATATCCAAGTTTTCTGTTTAAAGAAAAAAGTGTTAGTGATTAATCTGCCAGAGGAAATCAGATTAAAGAAAAAAAAAAAACCTTCAGAGAAGAAATGTTTAAAAATAAGAGTCAGTTAAAATAAAAAAGGTGGGAGGAAATAATTTTGTATACCTCATTAAGGACAGCTTAAACTTTCATGATTTTTAGCAATATACATTTTGAACTTTTGGAGAAAGAGGTAGAACTAGATGCGAATATCGATTAACTATTAAATGTGATATTCAGGTGTTTTGAAAATGTTGAAAGCCTTATAAATAAAACTCCTCATTATATAAATATCTTAAAATTTTGTTTTTCATTTTTTGGAGTGTCTTATTTATACGTCTCCAATAGGAATGTCTCTCCCTAAAATGTAAAACTCCCTTAACCACAAAGTAGCCCAACTTCTACTAAATCATTTGACTGATACTTCAGAATAATAACTTAATTTTATCTTATGCTTCTATAGCTGTTAAGATACAAGTTTTACATCATTAAGTTCACTTAAAATGTGTATTTCTGTTTCTTTCACTTGTGGATTTTTGTGGAAAAAACAGAACAAATATCTCCATATCTGCATATCTGCATTTTTTTTTTTTTTTTACTGCGGTATTGAGATATGGTTTTTTTTTTTTTTTTTTTACTGCGGTATTGAGATATGGTTTATCCCTTCAATGATTGCGTCTTTTGTTTGGATACTATAGAATTCACTTTTTAAAAATATAAAGCTACCTAAGCCATCCTGGCCCCTTCTACATTATCTGCGTAAGCATTTGGATTCACTAAAACTTTAACAAAAGATTACCCAACATTTTCTTTTATGTTACAATAGACTCTATTCTCTTGGGATGAGACCTTGTCCAGGGCTAAGACTACTCAACCAAATGGATTTTTTGGTTGGCTGCACTCGCAGACACTGTGACACATCAACAGAAGAGCCATTGCTTTGTCCAGTGACTGTATCAAATAGCTATTGTTAGGGTGTAAAGGTCTCAGTCAATCAGAACTCAAGGGTCTAAAAAAATTGGTTTCTCTTTAAGAGTTATTAAGAGCAGACTTGAGAACATAGAGCAATCCTCATTCAATAAGAGATAAAGTCTGCTATGAAACTAAAGAGACTTTTACTTCAATGGAATATGAGAAAAAGAATGGGAGTAGATATCAGAATAATAGAATTTTGGTGTGGGAAGGGCCCTAGAAATAGCTAAGCAAATGCTCTCACTGCATATATGAGAAAACTAAAATGCAGAAATGTTCAATGTCTTCCAAAAGCCAGAGGCAGGTTCCTATAAAGAGCCAGAAAGTGCATTTAGTGTAGGGCTCAAATTCAGGCTTTTCACATTATCTTCCAATTAGTTTACATAAAAACACAACATGCTACAATAATAACATTGAAATATATTCATCCCACAAATTTAAATATGCCACAATTTCTATAAGCCTGCTCCCTTCACAATTTAAATAGTGCCTATTTACATTTCCAATATCCTGAAAATTTCCAGACATATATTTTTAAGTATTATTTTGGTCACTATCCACTTGGAAATAAACTGTATGATTGTATCTAAAGGATATGAATTTTGGAGGAAATACACAGAAAAAATTGGGAAAATATAGCTGTAGGCAAACTGGAACCAAAAAAATCTTTGGGACAATAAAAATATACAGGAGGTAGGTGGGGTAAAGGGAGTCAAATATGTGGTGATGGAAAGAAATCTAGCCATGAGAGGTGAACATGCAGTGTAAATATATATATGTCTTACTGTTAAAAAAAGATACATTTAAGGTAAATTAATGATATAATAGAGTTGAAAGGAAAGCAAGACTAACATGGTGATGCATAATCTATTAATATATGAAAGCTCTGAATAATGCTTCATATGTACTTGATGAGGCAGGGATGACTGTTTTCACAGATCCTCATTTGGAGTAACGTAGGGGCTATCAGTTGGCCCTTGGGGACATCAAATGCATATTTACCAAGGCCCCGCTGCTGCTCTTGCTATGGCTCCTGAGGAAGGAACTGGAAGGGAGGACGGCAGTAGAAAGAGCAATTCAAAACTCTCTTTCCTTCTTTGCTTGTTCTGAATTGGCAATAGTTTTCTTAGTTCTCATAACATAATTATGGATGACAGAATTCAACAGACTTCTAAGATCAAGGCCTCTGATATTCTTTATAGATGCCTGTGAAAACACTACTGATTTAGATTCATTTCTTAACCTAAGATAAATAAAATAGAGTTGATTTAATAGTTAAAATCTATAATTAAAAAAATTGATGATAAAGAGGTTGAAGGACTTGATTATCCAAATTATTTAAGACTAGTCAATATTCTGCTTAATTCATCATGAAGGTAGTTAGTCATTTTTACTGGTGATCACCAACAGACAGGAAATTTAGGTCAGCTACAAAAAGACTTATGGCTAATTAGAAAAAAAAAATCTGAAATAAATCACCAGATTATTAATGGCTTTCCATGATGGAACTTCTTTATAAGGTATATATATCCATCTATTAAAAATGATTTGGTTTTTAAATATGTTTTGTCTCTTAGAATAGGCCAGAGATTCAGTTTTTAACATTTTTTTTAGATAAAAAGTTTTTGCAAGTGCTATAACCTCATTTTAGAGAATTTAAAAAATAAATTTTAAAAATATATAAATTCACTCATATTCTTACCACAGGCAAGACTGATAGTCATTGAATATAGAAATATCAAGATAAAATAATTTCAGTTTCAGTCATTGACCTTTACTGGTCCTGCTTTATCTGATGAGTTTCCTTGCTTCAAATGTCCCTCAAAATATTTATAATTGCTTCTGTTGTAAAGAAACCTTAATACACTAAAGACAATTCAATTTATAAAACCAAATATCAGAAGATAATAAATTTCATCATGAAAATTTTTTTTCAGTTTGCAAAAACAGAAAGATAATGTTCTATTTAAAGCAACCATCTGTAGCACATGAAACGTAACGAATGTTTACAAATTTTCAGGCACATTTTAAAAAACATTCTGATAAAGTGAGGCTCATATATAATTCTTCTAAATGTTGTCAAGACCTTTGTTTTCCCTTTTAAGATGACTGTTTTCTCTAACTTATTGTTGCTAAGCTTAATGAAGTTCAGATGTGAAATGTCTGGCGTGTGTCCTTTGCAGATGACTTTTTTAGTATCACTGGGTTGTCTGCTGTGTTGCAGTTTGCGGTGACTGCCCTCCACTATTCCTGCGCATCACTCCCCTTTAGCTGGTGCTCTGGAATTATGAGGGTAAAAGGAAAGAAGTAGGTCTTCTCTTTTGCTAAGTTCTCTATTCAGTCCTATCACATTGCACAGTTATATGTGGATTTCTTTTCTGAAGAATAAGGGCCATTTCAAAAGAGAATTACAACACATCATTCATGGTCAGGAGACTCTACATTCTCATATAATGGGTTTTCCTTCTTTTAGGGACAAATAGTATTGAGACACTATGGATAGTGTTCCTCAGTAATGTGTGGCAAGGCTGTATATGGCTATCCCCAGTTGATAGTTTATACATAATTTATACATCTTGCAAGAAAAGACATGTAATATTTGTGAATTTCCAGGGAAAGCACTGTATCTAAAAATTATATTTGATTGCTTTTCAGTATTTCTGTTGAAATTAGAATGAAAATTGCCCTTTACTGTATCAAATGAAGAGGCAGCATGTTCCTAAAGATTCTTGATTTCTGCTTAGTCATTATGTAAAAGAATTAAAATATCCCTTTCCTTAAAAAGAGTTGTCTCATCTTGCCCACAGAATTGATCCCTGGTGTGCCCCCTAAGGGCAAGTGACACATGCCAACTAAGGGTTCCA
>NW_011888806.1:7687940-7703496 GCF_000151845.1 Pteropus vampyrus | reverse complement strand
ATCTATCGTCTACTTGCTTATGCTAGTTGAAGTTGAGATTCATTTAGAATGGGGAAAATACTTACTAACATCATGCTTTTCTTTGTGTATTTCCTGCTGTACTAAATGGCAGGTGTTTACACTGTAAGGTTTGCACCTGTGCCTCCCCAGCACTCCACCCTCAACTGTCTCAGTCTGAAAATCCACTTTATTTCCTATATTACTCTTCTAGGTCTGCCACAACAAAATGCCACAGATTGCATGTCTCAAACAACAAAAATTTATTTTTTCACAGTTCTGGAAGCCGAAAGTTCAAAATCAAAGTGCTGACAGGTTTGGTTTCTCCTGAGGCCTCTCTTCTTGGCTTAGAGATGGCCACCTTCTTGCTGTGACCTCATATGGCTTTTTCTCTGTGCATGCGTGTCCCTCGTATCTCTTCCTCTTCTTGTAAGTACCAGTCATATTGGATTAGGGCCCCACCCTCATGACCTCATTTGACCTTCATTATCTTTTTAAAGGCTCTGTTTTCAAATACAGTCATGTTGGGGGTAAGGGCTTCAACATATGAATTTGATGGACACAATTCAGTTTATAACACTTCTCAATGCATAAACCATCTGTTATTTTCATCAGGAGTAAACACCTTGTTTCTTGGATCCCTATTCCCATTCACATAATGAAATGCCCTGGCTGAGTCTTGTGGACCACTCTCTGGATCCTGGGCTTCCCTGGCCATCACTGAGACCTACACTTCCCGTTTTCACAAACTGTGTGGGGAGCAGGGCTGGCAATGGTTCTGAAGCTTCTTTTTTGCTATTTCTGTTAGTTCCCCAATTTCTTTACAAGATAGCATATCTCCCAAGAACAATTTTTAATATATATTTTTTATTATGAGAATAAATGTAAACCCAAACTGATGGAGGGAAAACATTTCTTCCATTAGAATGGTGTGTGCTCTGCCTGTGGTGTGAATGACACCCCATTATTTGTGGAAACTCATTTAATTCCACCTAGACCTGTTAGAATCATAAAGATTTACATCAGCATTTAATCATTTTTTTCTAGAGAAGCTCTCTACACATTATTACATTACAATTCCTGCCAGCTTTTTACTACATATTTAAATGAGCAGGTTGTCAAAAACTAGTTTTCCACGTGGCTGGCTGTGTGCCTTTTTTCTAGCCACATTCAACTCCTTAGGGGCTGGCGCAGAATAGGCAGACAGTTGAACTTAAGCAAGCATATGGTTATAGTCATAACAAGCTCAAGTGATAGAAAAAAAAGAGAAATAGAAATTGAGGTTATAGTCAAGGGAGTACATATACTGGTGGATTGCAGAGTCCATCCTGGGAAATGAGAGAAGTGAGATGGGGAAAAAGTGATGATAGAGTCAACAAGATGGGTGGTTAAAGGTCGTTCAAGCAAACAAGAAATAGAGGAGGTACTGTTAGAGAGGGAGACTTTTGAAACAGATTTTGAAAGTGTTGCAGTAATTGGTAACATGAAGGTCTAGGCAGGTGTCATCAAACTTCTAAGTAAATGGTCTGACAGTAAATATTTTCAGTTTTGCAGGCTATAGGGTCTCAGTCTCAACTACTCTGGCACTGTAACACAGAAGCAGTCATAGACAATGTATAAATGAATGAACGTGGATGTATGTGTTCCACTTAAAAACATAAAATCCACCTTTAGTTTGCAGTCTATACAAAAACAGTCAGTGGACTAGACTTGGCTATAGGCCATAGTTTGCTGACTCTCTGGTTTAGGTTATAACCATGGACATAAGTGGCAGAAAGTGATGTGTAAGACACTGGCATGAAAGGGACTGAAGACTTGAAAAACCAGAAGTTTTGATGTATTACCTAAATAGATATTAAACTGACCATGAACAATAACAGGAATAAACACTTGAAGCTAAGTGCTGACATTTTAAGTAAATGTAGATTGACCAGGTGAATGACAGGTACCTGTAAAAATGGAAGATGATGTAATCATGACATATGTTTCAAGTAGTATTTTTTTCTTTTTATATCAAGGGGAAGAACATTGATCTGGAAGCCATGATGGGGAGCACAGAGGCTGCCAACCCCACTTGCTCCTGGTGTCATGTGAGAAGATAAAGAACATTTGCCACTTTTGAGGCCTGTAGGGAAAGAAGTGTTCTCGGGGCCTAGCTTCATATCCGTGGAAGCAAGAAAGTTACGGGAACATTGAGAGAACCTGAGGATGCAAGGTTTTTTGTAGATGCCATCCTAGAGGGCAGAGTGAAGATGAAAGGGCAGCTGGGTAGAAGGTTGAATAAGCTAAGTAAGACCCTATGCAGAAGGAGATAAGAGTCTGGAAGAATATGAATTTTGTGTCTAAGAAAGGAGGTTAGTCTGCATGATTTCTTACAAGGAGAAATAATAAATAGTGGGTTCTAATTATAATCTCTTTCTAGGGTTGAGACAGAAAATGGGGTAAGGAAGAAGAGGGGCTATTTTTTCAGGATGGTGAGGATCCCTGTGGTGTCTTCTTAGTTCCTGGCAAGGAACCACGCATCCTTTATCATTGTATTCCCCGTATCTAGCACGATTACTGGCAATCCAACAGGGAAGCCTTATTTTCCCTAGGTCACTAAGCTGGGAAAACATAAACCTAGGACAGATACTAGATAAAAGATTCTTCTTTCCCATCTCACCCCACCTGTGGACAAAGTTGTCCAGAATGTAGGCAAGGAACTTAGCCCACAGAGAGGAGTAGAAACAGACTGTAGCATGAATTCCCGGTTCCAGTTCCTTGCACCACCAGAAATGTTTTGGTTCCTTTAGGTTTTCCTTTATTCCTTTGAGTCTTTCAGCTATTCTAGTAGCCTTATAACTCTGAACTAAATTTTTATCATCTGTCTGTCATCTATCATCATCTATCGTCTACTTGCTTATGCTAGTTGAAGTTGAGATTCATTTAGAATGGGGAAAATACTTACTAACATCATGCTTTTCTTTGTGTATTTCCTGCTGTACTAAATGGCAGGTGTTTACACTGTAAGGTTTGCACCTGTGCCTCCCCAGCACTCCACCCTCAACTGTCTCAGTCTGAAAATCCACTTTATTTCCTATATTACTCTTCTAGGTCTGCCACAACAAAATGCCACAGATTGCATGTCTCAAACAACAAAAATTTATTTTTTCACAGTTCTGGAAGCCGAAAGTTCAAAATCAAAGTGCTGACAGGTTTGGTTTCTCCTGAGGCCTCTCTTCTTGGCTTAGAGATGGCCACCTTCTTGCTGTGACCTCACATGGCTTTTTCTCTGTGCATGCGCGTCCCTCGTATCTCTTCCTCTTCTTGTAAGTACCAGTCATATTGGATTAGGGCCCCACCCTCATGACCTCATTTGACCTTCATTATCTTTTTAAAGGCTCTGTTTTCAAATACAGTCATGTTGGGGGTAAGGGCTTCAACATATGAATTTGATGGACACAATTCAGTTTATAACACTTCTCAATGCATAAACCATCTGTTATTTTCATCAGGAGTAAACACCTTGTTTCTTGGATCCCTATTCCCATTCACATAATGAAATGCCCTGGCTGAGTCTTGTGGACCACTCTCTGAATCCTGGGCTTCCCTGGCCATCACTGAGACCTACACTTCCCGTTTTCACAAACTGTGTGGGGAGCAGGGCTGGCAATGGTTCTGAAGCTTCTTTTTTGCTATTTCTGTTAGTTCCCCAATTTCTTTACAAGATAGCATATCTCCCAAGAACAATTTTTAATATATATTTTTTATTATGAGAATAAATGTAAACCCAAACTGATGGAGGGAAAACATTTCTTCCATTAGAATGGTGTGTGCTCTGCCTGTGGTGTGAATGACACCCCATTATTTGTGGAAACTCATTTAATTCCACCTAGACCTGTTAGAATCATAAAGATTTACATCAGCATTTAATCATTTTTTTCTAGAGAAGCTCTCTACACATTATTACATTACAATTCCTGCCAGCTTTTTACTACATATTTAAATGAGCAGGTTGTCAAAAACTAGTTTTCCACGTGGCTGGCTGTGTGCCTTTTTTCTAGCCACATTCAACTCCTTAGGGGCTGGCGCAGAATAGGCAGACAGTTGAACTTAAGCAAGCATATGGTTATAGTCATAACAAGCTCAAGTGATAGAAAAAAAAGAGAAATAGAAATTGAGGTTATAGTCAAGGGAGTACATATACTGGTGGATTGCAGAGTCCATCCTGGGAAATGAGAGAAGTGAGATGGGGAAAAAGTGATGATAGAGTCAACAAGATGGGTGGTTAAAGGTCGTTCAAGCAAACAAGAAATAGAGGAGGTACTGTTAGAGAGGGAGACTTTTGAAACAGATTTTGAAAGTGTTGCAGTAATTGGTAACATGAAGGTCTAGGCAGGTGTCATCAAACTTCTAAGTAAATGGTCTGACAGTAAATATTTTCAGTTTTGCAGGCTATAGGGTCTCAGTCTCAACTACTCTGGCACTGTAACACAGAAGCAGTCATAGACAATGTATAAATGAATGAACGTGGATGTATGTGTTCCACTTAAAAACATAAAATCCACCTTTAGTTTGCAGTCTATACAAAAACAGTCAGTGGACTAGACTTGGCTATAGGCCATAGTTTGCTGACTCTCTGGTTTAGGTTATAACCATGGACATAAGTGGCAGAAAGTGATGTGTAAGACACTGGCATGAAAGGGACTGAAGACTTGAAAAACCAGAAGTTTTGATGTATTACCTAAATAGATATTAAACTGACCATGAACAATAACAGGAATAAACACTTGAAGCTAAGTGCTGACATTTTAAGTAAATGTAGATTGACCAGGTGAATGACAGGTACCTGTAAAAATGGAAGCTGATGTAATCATGACATATGTTTCAAGTAGTATTTTTTTCTTTTTATATCAAGGGGAAGAACATTGATCTGGAAGCCATGATGGGGAGCACAGAGGCTGCCAACCCCACTTGCTCCTGGTGTCATGTGAGAAGATAAAGAACATTTGCCACTTTTGAGGCCTGTAGGGAAAGAAGTGTTCTCGGGGCCTAGCTTCATATCCGTGGAAGCAAGAAAGTTACGGGAACATTGAGAGAACCTGAGGATGCAAGGTTTTTTGTAGATGCCATCTTAGAGGGCAGAGTGAAGATGAAAGGGCAGCTGGGTAGAAGGTTGAATAAGCTAAGTAAGACCCTATGCAGAAGGAGATAAGAGTCTGGAAGAATATGAATTTTGTGTCTAAGAAAGGAAGTTAGTCTGCATGATTTCTTACAAGGAGAAATAATAAATAGTGGGTTCTAATTATAATCTCTTTCTAAGGTTGAGACAGAAAATGGGGTAAGGAAGAAGAGGGGCTATTTTTTCAAGATGGTGAGGATCCCTGTGGTGTCTTCTTAGTTCCTGGCAAGGAACCACGCATCCTTTATCATTGTATTCCCCGTATCTAGCACGATTACTGGCAATCCAACTTTGTGTAATAAAGACATATACAAACAACACTAATAAAAGGCAGGATAAAAAAAAAATGGCATAAGAAATGTACTGATAAAGTAATCAGGGAGAGGGAAATTTAAAAAAATATAACAGATTAAGCATTCAGGAAAAGAGTGAAGAAGGTGATGTGTTTGCTGTGGGCCTTAACAGGCGAAATTTGACAGGTCACGACAGTGGCTCTGACACTACCAACATGAATGAGTGAGATTGTGGTCCTTGTGCACCCCTCTGACAAGGATTCCTTCCAGGCGTTCTATACATATAGACTTGCTCAGTGACGTGAAAGGGAAAGATTTGGTCATTCAACATTGCTGTATGTTCTTTTCTTTTTTTATTTTACATTTCCCAAGAGATAAGAAGCTAGAAATGACCAAATGAATAGCAAAGCCCAATCGAAAAGCCCAAATTATCTCATCTGTTGTCTAGTTTAATAGGAAGCTAAGGCCCATTTGAGAAGGTATCAAGGGTGAAGCCAACAAAAGAACTGGAAAATTATTTCTATTATTTCTCCAAGGAAATAACTGGCATTAAAAGAAAACACTTTCTAGACAAGTTTTGGTGAAATATTGGTATTATATAAAATGCCACGTTCATACGTACAAATTTAGTCATCAGAGACCCCTGAGGGCCCTTCTAGACCTACATAGAATGATTTCCTTGTGCTATCAGAGCAGGAAAGTAATAACTCAATGCTTTCAATTTGGATTTACTCCTTTGGTCTAGTTTTCAATAAAATTATAACCAGAAGCTATTTTTATAAAATTCCCTAGTTGGTACAAAATTACTTTAACTTTAAGGGTTCTTTCCCACACTTAGATCCACTTTGCCTCAGGTTTTTCTATCAGTTCAGTCATAATCTGTGATGGAAAATATTCCCTCTTCACAAACTAACATAAGTGAAGAAACGATTTCTGGAGTCCTCATAGCGATTAGATTTTTCATTTTGGAAGAATTGTTCCAAACTTGGAGTCTTTATGGATAGAGCTTAATAATGTTTAAATCACCCTCACCTCAACCAGGGAAAATGTACAAGCAATATTAAAGAAAAAAAAAGATATTTTCTCCATCTCGTTATTCGTCTTTATCTTCGATATCGTAGGAAAAAAATCAGTTAATTATTTCTGAGTAATAAATTACTCCAAAGTATAATAGCTTAAAATAACAAATATTTATTGTTGCCTAGTTTCTGGAGGATTAAAAATTGGAGAGAGTGAAGAATCTGGCTGGTTCTGGCTCATTCTCTCTTGAGGTTGCAGGTGAACTTTTGGCAGGAGATGAATAACCTCCAGGCTCCACTGCAGCCAGAGGATTCACTCTGCGTTCACTTATGAGGTTGTTGGCAAGCCTCAGTTCCCTACTGGTGGTGAGCTGGAGGCCTCCATTCTTTGCCAAGTAGGTCATGTCCATATGCCATGACAATGGCTTCCCTCAGAGTGAGCGATGAGAGATAAAGATAGAGAGAGAGAGAACCCAATAGACAGAAGCCACAGTCTATTATAATCTAATCTTGAAAATGACATACCTTTGCCACACCTCATTGTCACACAGACCAACTCTAGCACAGTGTGGGAGGGAACTACACAAGGGTGTCAATACCAGGAGGCTGGCCATCACTGCTAATATTAATTTAACTCAGTGTTCTGTTATAGAAGAATCATACATTTTAAAAAAATCCAGAAATGGAGACTTAGAGAAAAAAATATATAGTTTGCCACCTGAGACAGTCACTGTTACTGTGTTGGTGCATGCATTTCCTCTCAGGAGTTTGCTCTGCATATGTTGATCACATGGTACACACAAAACTGGTCTTTCTGAGTTAAAATCTCAAATTAATGAATTCCTTCCATTACGGACAATTGTTTCATTTTAGAATTTCTACTTTTTTATCTAGAAACGAGACGGTTTCCTTTCTTTGCATATAAATTACTCACTTGTACCTGGGCACATTTTGCACCTTTGCTTCCCAAACATGCTTGTGTGACTTCAAGGTGTCACATGGGCAGGCACACTCAGTCCCTGTACCATCTAGTTGTTTTTCATTTTGGCAGAAAACATTTACCTGAACAAAAACTGCAGAATGAAGCATTCCCACTGCTAGTCTTGGAGTCAGGGAAGTGGGGGCAGTGACCAGGAAGAAGGGCAGTCTGGAATTAGCTAAATGATGTGGAAAAGCTGAAATGTGTCCACAACTAAGATGAAAGCTGGACCACATGAGAGTGTCCTTCCCACAGGGCAGAACTAATCTAGTCCTTTTGTCTGCAATATTTTTTCTCTAAAAGCTCTGTAAGAGGCACCTCTGAGTGGCAGCTAACAGGGAGAGGAGGCAATGCAACAGAGCAGATCTAATTCTTGTCCTCTGCATGTTAAGCTGGTGAATCCTGAGTCTCTAAAGGAAGGCTAGAGGTGGAGTTAGTGGAGAAGTGGAGGGGCAGATGGGTTGTAATGCTGTTATCTGTGGATATTTTATTTTAATTTTCGCTTCTATTTTTAAAATACATATTTTTCCTTATGAATGTGAAATTCTCTACTTTTTAATAATAGATATTAATATTAATCATTGATTTGGTGTTGAATAATATCAGTTAACTTCTATTGAGTGTGATGCTATTTTAAATATTTTAAATGGTTTATTTAATCCAACCAAAATGATAGACACATTATTGTCTCACTTCTGTACATGAGGAAAGTGTGACAGAGTGCTAAATACCTTGCCCTCAGTCACTAAACTAGAAAGTGTCAGCATCTAGCTCCTGTGTGCTAATATCACCTCCCAATGTGTCCCAGGCACTGTGCTAAACAATATGTAAGTTTTCTGTCATTTACTCTTTATACAACACTATTATTTTCCACATTTTATAGATGGAGAAACTGAGACACAGAGAAGTTAGTTATTTTGGCCAAGCTCCCATGGCTGACATAGACAGAGCTCATACTCACACCAAGTTCCATCCAGGCTTCCTCTATTACTCATGTCCTCACGTACTCAGGGTAAGAGAACAAACTATTTTACCGTGAGCAGCAGATACATAGAGACTACTTCATCTTAATTCCATGTAACTTAAGTAGGAAAAGAAACAGGTTTAAACAGCGCATGCCAACTACATTTTACTCCCTTGGTTTCAGTATGACATGATTTCTTAATTTTCTTAAGGTTCTCCTTCAGTTGTTTTGGGTCTCAGTCTTAGCAACAGTGCTTATTTTCATATTTAGATTACAAAAAAGATCTTAATGTGATTGCAACGTAGCAAAAGTTACTTCTGATATGACATCTAGAGATTTATTGGCATAACTCGGTAAATAATGAAAAGTAGATGTAGTCAGCCCTTGATGCAGAATTTTCCATAGGTGTGCAAATGTACACACATGAACACAAATACAAACACATGCACACACGATTGAAAGCACACAATCTTTGACTGGGCTTATAAATATGAAATAAATTCACTGGTTACTAAATCTAATTGTAAGTTCTATATTTGCCTGTAGATATTCCGAAGAGGTTAGGCACTGGAGAAAGAATAATGTCATTTCTGTATTTCTTCTTTTGTATTCATATAAAAGAACTTAAAGGCTTTCACAAGTCTTCATTAATGAAAGAAATCAGTCGATCAATGGTCTTTGTAACATTGGACAATTTTATAATATTTTTGTCGAATGATGTATTTATTGGCCATATTTGAATATTGTTATGTCCGATGTTTTGCAACATAAGAAAGTACTTTCAATGACTCTGAACCTCAGAAAGGACAAGGCATCACTTCATTTTCCATTCTGTTTCTTGGTTCAGGTCTTCCCTAACATGGCAATAAACAACTTATCTGAAAATAAAATACCGATCTTTCATGGAACAGATTTTGTGGTTAAATATTGAAGATTCATGCAATTTTCTTTCTAAAAGACAGACATTTATATACAACTAAAAATTAGTTGTTAAAAAAAAACAAACACTGAGAATGTTATGGGTTTTTAAGTCAGTACTTTGGTTTTCCATGAATAAATTATGATGAGGTTAAATTTTGGGGGTCAGCCCTCACAGTAATTGTAAAGTTGGAAAATGTTTTATCCAACATCTTCCTACTTCCTTCTGTTTTCATTTTTTCCTCTGGGTTCTTGTCTCCTCTTCTCTTTTCCCAACACTGTCACGCCTTCAAATTCCCCTCCCTTCCTCCCCTCCAAAGGCCACATGGTAGTAAGAGATGATTGCCACATGGACCTTGTAATCAAACCCTCTGTCTTCATGTCCTGACTCTGGTCCCATTGCTTTAGATGATTCACATGCTTTCTCCAGGGTATTTTCCTTATTTGCAAGCTAGCATAAATAATAGTTAATTTACAAAGTTGTAACGATTCCCAAGATGCTTATTAAAAGCCTGATATATAGTAGCTGTGACTCTTAAGATTGTTATTACCCAGGCTGTACCCCTAAAACTATATTTCTACTTCAGATTTATTTCTGTTTCCTTCCCTTATTAGCACTCCTATTCCCTCTATGACTTCATGTCAATTTACTAAATGAGAAAAGGATTAGACACATTAATTTAAATATGAATTACAGATAACAATGTGTAAACAGATAAATGAGTAATGTAAATTTGATAGGACAGGGATATAAAGTTGTTAATCTCTTTCTTTTAAAAATCATTTCCTTCAACTGGTCTCCATAGAATTTCCATTTCTGTTCCTTAGTGAGAACTTGGGAGAAATCCTATAGCTTTCTTGTCACTCTGTTATTAAACATCAACCTGGGCCAGCATATCCAATTTAAATCTTTCCCTTCTTCCATCAGCAACGTGACTTTTGGCTCAAAGGAGCTGGAATTGGGAAGCGAAAGGTCTGATACAGGGACCTTTCCCATCTTCCCTGAAGCTCTTTTTCTTCTGGTGTATTGAGGACATAGGAGTGAGATGGGAGAAGAGAGTCATTTGAATGACTCTTATCTAATTGGGGTTTGTGTTTTCCCCTCTTGACTGTGATAGTTTCCTTGGTGATGACCTCTGAGTGAAAGACAACCAAATACTGATTCTCTCTTGGGGTACATGTGTGACTGAAGGATGCTTCCTGCTATATGGTTCTCTGCCATAGAAGATCTGCTGTGCCTTGAACTCTTCCATCCAGTGAATCCTTACGGGTATAAATTCAGACAATAAAGCAGTTGTCCAAGGTGATTTAAGTTTGAGTTTGGGAGAGGTTTTGCCACTAGCTTTCAAATTATACCACTTGGATAAGCAGTGTCTAATCTATGCTTTCATTCCTGGATCCATCACTGCTTAAGAGAATTGTATTTGTTGTTTTTTTTCCCTTATTTCAAAGAATGTGCTGGCAGAGGCAGGGATAGCATTTGAATTAAAATGGCTGTAACAAAGATGGGAAAAACAGACAAAATTTGTAACTAACAAAAATCAAAATATATTTTGTCCAGGCAAACCAAAATCTTAAGGACTAAATGCTCTTAGCATTTCTAATTGTATCTGCTCTGACCCTGTGAATACTACCTATTCACAGAAGGAAGATTTTCTTCTTGGGGTCATAGGGATGTCATCAGATTCGTACTACCAAGATGACATATTTGACATCTGGGTTGCTAGAGATGCCCTGGCTTTTTTATACTCCAGTCATGTAGCCAAGCAAGGCTATTGGTGAAATTTCACATGAAATCATTGCCACCCCTAAAACAAAGTATGAGCCAATGCTCACTACATGAAAACTGTTAAGAGGCAGTGTAATTGTACCACAATATAGAGCTCAAAGCATTCCATATGCTTGTTTGGTTCTTAACAAAAAACTAAAGTTCAGAGTGTATGTTTTGTTTTTGTGCAGAGTAGAAATTCTTATTTTATTTTTTAAAAAGAGCCACATCCCTACTCAGAAAAGTCATGAAACATCTTCATGACAGCAAGGGGAAGACAAATAGTTTTCTTCTCATTAGCTACTAAAACCAAAGATGTTCATGTACTTAGTCATCTGTGTGTGTACCCACACGTGAAATGCAAGCACTATCTTTAAGCCAGTTTTACAAACTTCAGTAAGAACAATTCCTTTGAAAATCACTTATCAAGTGTAGTTAGAACTTGTGATCTCCCTCTGCATCAGTAAAACTGTTGCATTTAGGGTCAATAGCTCTTTACCCACTAATCACATGTTCAGTTGGAGGATGAATCTTATTTTGGACAACAGAGTCTTGCTTCAAGCCAGAAAATGTTACCTTTCTCTTTCTGCTTCCTGTTTAAACTGGCAAAGTTCCCTATGTTCATACTTTAGTCAAATACCCTTTGCCCTATGTGTTTTTCCATCAGACATTCACTTCCAGTTTCTTTCCTGAGAGTCATGAAATATTTGTCCAGCTGTTTTTGATAACAGCCTTCAAAATGGACATAAGCTCCTGCCCAGTGTGCACCTGCTCCTGATTAGGGAATAGGTTAGGTCTCATTGTGCAAACAGTCTGCCCAGCGGTATCCTTCCTGTTGCACAAATATTCCATGTCTCTCACAAGTGCTCTGTGGTTCCTTCTTTCTCTTTTATCCACATTTGGTGAGGATTGGATATTTAACTGGGAAAGCCACACATTTAAAATCTGATTTTTGACTTTTGTCTTCATTAAGAAAATATTAAATAGAGCTGTATACAAACCATGCAATCTACAAAAGGTACAACAACATTTTAGTAAAAGTTTCAAAACAAAAAATGACTATATGACAGCTCTGAAATCAGAGTACAAAAGCATACAAAATGCTTTTTTTTTTTTGAAAATTTATGGCAGCTTACTAACTCCAAAATGAATCTCAATAGTGCTTTTCAAAAGTACTTAAAGGTTCTGAGTAGAAAAGGTTTCTCTAGAAATATCATATAAATTTTAAATATAAGATTATAGAACACATTTTTTAAGCCTAAAAATCTTAAAGTGAAAACAGTCTTTATCAAATTCATTGGAGGTGTACTGAATATACATTTTGGATGAAGGTCGAATGGACAAATATTAAAATCAATAGTTGGGCAAGATGAATATCATAATATAAAAAGAACATGTCAAATGCAAAAATAAATCTGAAACATTATTAAATAAAGTTTAATTATTGAACCTTTGTTATAATTTTAGTAATTGCATTTTAAAACTTGAAATATAGAGCAGAAATATTTTTTTTCAGCATTGGCGGCTGGTAGTTTGCTCCTTTGGTGATTATATTGCATATTAGTGAGACTAAATAGACATTCATTTTCAACTAAGGTTGGTAGAGGAGCAAATTTCTTTGTTTAGCTCCCACAGTCTAGGATACAGCTGATGTAACAACGTGACCAAGTTATTAAACCCCTCATCCCTCTAATTGTAACTAAGTTTCCTGCCTTTTTAGCTCCTGGACTGGATGATGATGATAAAGATGCTAAGGATGTAGACCCACACACTGAAGCTCTGTATTTATGCTGAAAAAGATGCTTTCTGAATATTTTCAGAGCAATATTATAACTGCTGCTCTCACTTATCCTTTTATATCTAATATTTTCACATGCATTTTTGCTTCATAGAATCACTTGAGAAAAATTTGTCCTTAAATCCGAGACTAGAACTTCAGCAATATAATGATATGTTCGGGTTTCAAGAAAATTGCTCTTGAATTTCTATCTGACACTCTGGTTTCTATCTGTCTCTCACTGGCCAGTATGATATTTCAGCAGTTTTCCTAGAGAGGAATGATAGAAGGGTCTGTCCATCGGCTTGCCTGTAAGAAATACTCACACCTAATAATATCTAAGTTCGACCTCTTCAGCTGGTTTCAGCAAAAGAAAGCTTTGCAAGCAACCATTGGTTGTCAATATATCCTGCAGTGTTGGTATTGTTATCTGCAAAATATGTAACAAGACTTGCTTTTTGTTGTTGTTCAAGTGGTTTTTGAACATGTAATGCCTTTAATTCCATTTTGGTTGAACATGTTATATAAATTCAAGCTAAAGCAGTTCAAAATATCTTGATAATATGTACCCTGTTTTTGATGAGGTAGATTCTCATTGCCGTTTTACATTTTACAATGATTACCAACATTTTAAATTAAATATTCAAATGTTGATAATCTAAGATAAGTAGATGGATGGACGTTTGGTAAAACAAGTATAGTAAAATGTAAATAGTAGAATCTTGGTGTTTTTTCAACCTTTCTATATTTTTGAAAAATTTCAAAGTAAATGAAAGAAAAAATAAATCTAAAACAACATGTCTTATAGATAGGTCTGGATCTCTGGGGAAAGAGACAGAGATTTGCAAACAAAGTTCATTGGGATTGTTCAAAATCAATACTTATGGGAGCAGAGAAAGCAGGATTTGGCACAGGAAGACATTGCAAAAGAGGTCTCAGCTGATTCTAAGTTCAGAAGCTGGAATGACTCTTTAGAATACCAATTGAGTCAAAGAGTCAAGGCCTTTGCACCTCTATTTCAGTTGGTTATGGATGCAGTCTGCCTGCAGGGAGGGTGTGTGACCATGGGCAAGGGAGCTTTCTTCAGTGGGAGGCAACACGTGGGGAAGGATTCAGTAATGAGCTTCAACAGTCAGCACTCTGGGCTGCAGGAAGAATGAAGGCCTCCATAGAATGACTAAATATGAAGGTTATCGACATGATCACATACCCATTTGTCACGTATGAGCTCACACTTAGCTAAAACCAAAGAATGACACCGTGTTTTGCTAGTACTCCCATGCCAAAACCAAACTTTGCTACAGCTTATACATACTAGGATTTGAAAAGATCAATAATTGTTTTTAGAAAATCAACCTATAAATTATTTTTAAAAATAAATTAGTACGTTAACAGAAATTTAAATGACTTGAGAACTGCCAATTCCTCTATCAAAACTACAATTTCCACTGTAAAAATCTCCATGTTATTTTTTTCCTTTATGAATTAGTCACCTCCTTACACATAAATCCAATTAAACATAGAGAAATTAAGGTTGATAATATAAATTTATCAATTAAAGAAGTACACTATTATATAAATTTCGTATGATAGTTGCCCTTTCTAATATGATCACTGTATCAGAAATTGGTCATATGCTTTAAATACATTACATGTCATATAATCTGTGAGATTAGTATTATTGTCCATTGAGACACATAGGAAAATGAGAAAATGAGAGATTTGTGATTTTTCTATTTTTCCTTTTTTTATAATTTGCAAACCTTGGTGGTCATGAAGCATGGACAGAGGTGAGAAATTTGGCCATCAATGGCAGCTACCTCATTATGTGTGGGCATAAAGGTCATAACTCATAACTCATTATGAAAATTATGCTTTGACTATAGTGGTTACAAGGATGATTTCTTTCTTTATTGTCTTAAAAACATAATATGAGCTCTACCCTCTTAAAAATTTAAGTGTACATCACTGTATTATAGTAAACTTTTGTCAGAATGTATAGCAGGTCTCTAGAACTTTTCATCTTGTATAACTGACACTTTATATACATTGAACAGCAACTCCTCATTTCTCCCTCCTCCCAGCCCCTGGCAACTTCATTCAACTTTTTTGCTTTGATGTGTCTGACTACTTTAAATATCTCATTTAAGTGGAATCATAATGCAGTATTTGTCCTTTTGTAACTGTCTTATTTCACCTAGCATAACACCCTCAAGATTCATCCATGTTTTTGCACATGACAGAATTTTTTTTTTTTTATGTATTATGGAAAGGCAAAAAGGAACCAAGACTTTAGATGTGATGTGTTAAAGTGAAAAAATGTATTTGTCAAGTAACTCTGTTAATATTGTTACTACTAGCAGAAAAAGGACATATAGTATTCTCTGATGAGACTGTCCAGTGGGACTTCCATCAAAATTTAAAAGTATTTCTTGAACACAAAAGCAGCCCTAGGCATCATTTATTTATTATTATTTTTTAATTTTTAATTTTTATTTTCTAATTTAATTTTTTCAATTACAGTTGGCATTCGATATATTAGTTTCAGGTGTACGGCATAGTGGTTAACACTTATACAATTTATGAAGTGATTTCCCTTATAAGTCTAGTACCCACCCGGCACCATACAGTTATTACAATATTATTGACTATATTCCCTATGCTTTACTTTGCATCTGCA
>NW_011888806.1:7672853-7686770 GCF_000151845.1 Pteropus vampyrus | reverse complement strand
TTTAATTTTTATTTTCTAATTTAATTTTTTCAATTACAGTTGGCATTCGATATATTAGTTTCAGGTGTACGGCATAGTGGTTAACACTTATACAACTTATGAAGTGATTTCCCTTATAAGTCTAGTACCCACCCGGCACCATACAGCTATTACAATATTATTGACTATATTCCCTATGCTTTACTTTGCATCTGCATGGCTATTTTTAACTGCTAATTTGCACTTCTTAATGACTTTACCTTTTTCACCCAGCCCAATCCCCCTCTCAGGTGGCAACCATCAGTTTAATCTCTGTATCTATGAGTCTGTTTCTGTTGTTGTTGGTTTTTTTTTTTCATTTATTTACTTATTTTTTAGATTCCACATATAAATAATATCATCCTGGCATCACTTAAATCACTGTGGAGTGGTATGACTGAGAAGCCAGTGAATTCTGAAAGAGCACATATTATTTCTTCCCTTTGTTAATGAGTCACCTCCTAACAGAACAGTTCAATTAAACGAGCTGATGTTCTCGGTATTACTTTCATCTGGAAATCAGATTTAGGAAGCAAGAACAGGGTCACTGCTAATGAACATCATCTACCATAACCTGTGCATGTAAGATCTTTTTATCGGTGCTACTGATGTTTCAAACCCAGGATATCACAGGACTGCTGGCAGTTTGGAAACAGGATGCTAAAACTCAAGAGACCAAGTCTGCTGACATACTGAATGATAATTGTCAATTAAAATGTAGTTCTGACCTGTTGATAGGAAAGATCACCTGAGGCATAGTGGTTATCTTGGATCTTCTATCATCATGGGGGGGGGGCATTAAAACCTGAATCTAGCATCTCTTTCAATAAGCAAGTTATTCTTAATCTGAAACTGGCATAAAGGAAGAGCTATTTGAAATGAAGTTAATTCTGAAGCACGAGGATGAGAATTCCCATCTAATTTGGTACTGTAGAAAAAGATAATAAGAAGGGACAGGCAGGAGCTGAGGGCAGCTGCTTAGATTGAATGCTCAGACTGAAGCCAGTTTTCCATGGGGGTAAACCTGAAGAACCCAGAATGACTAAGGAATGTCAGATGAAGGGAACATTAAATAATAATCACATGGGGAAATGTTTTTAATAGTTTAACCATAATTAGAAGAAATTGAAGGTCCACAAGAAAGCACAGTGTTACCCATTATCCATCTGTACAGTGATTATAGGCTTCAAAGTTTAAGATAGCTCCGAGACAAGGGAGCAAGGGCAGAAATTCTGTAATGGAACCTGCTGATGTTGCTCATCTTAGTGATGGCCTGATAACTGCTGGGTTCATTTACACAGTAATTTGTGTTTTACTGTTGGGGAAATATAATTAAAAATAAGATCTCTCAACCCAGAAAACCTCTCCACAAAGGTAGTAAAGAAAGTCTTATCATTGAATAAGCATAAGAAGATGATACACATTACAGGTAATTTGCTAAGAGATTGCAAAGACAGAAATCTCACTCTTTTACAGTTCAGCAGATACAACCTATTATATACATGTTATATAGTATATTATATATAGAATATTACATATACTATAAATAGTAACTAGTCCTTGTGTAGAGAGGACTTGATAACACTATTTATTCACACATAGTTTATCCTAGATTTACGTGGTAATTGGGGTGACCATCTTGTCTTAATTAATTGACTTTACACAGAGGAAAAATAAACGTCTGTCTTTCTGGCCAAAAGTAGTTTTGCAACTTGGAGCAAGGCCACTGAAGTTAGACTTCTACCCACCCACAGCAACTAAGAGGTGGGGCACCATCATCTTTGATGTTTACATTTCAGAGATATACCTCCCAAATTTTGAGAAAGACATTCTCATAAAGCTGGCAAAAGACCTACCTGGTTTTCAAAGAATTTAATATATATTTCAAAGAGGAAAAAATACAATAACAAGTTTTCTAAAGTAAATGCTCTAAGAAAAAAGGGTTTAGGACAATCTTTTCCCTTATTTTCTACAGAGAAAATTAAGCCTCTTATTTTTAATTTGTATTTGTCCTTACATTACTGTAAGTATCATTCTGGCAAACTCCATCCTCTAGAACATTAGTTCTTAACATTCCTGAGCATTATGATTCCTCCTTCACATAAAATGTATGTACCATCTCTCTGTGATTGTAATTGTATACTTTGTGCCCGTTTATTGAGAAAATACATACTAACCAAAGACTACTATGAATTCAGATACTCTTTTAGATCAAAGTTTATTTTATCACTAGGCATTATTTACATTTATTTTAAACTAGCAGTATCTATATGTGCAAAACTTAATGGTCTACAGTCAAGCTACATTCCTTGAAATAACTCATCAGCTCCCACTCCATCATTGGCTAAAATAGGAAAAAAACACTAGTATTAACTAAAATAGCTTCTGATGAGCTGAAAGTGTTGTTAAAAAATCACCCAGCTACTAAAATTATTGCATTTCAATATCTAATTGCATTTTAAAATAAATTACTTGATTAAAAAGGAATGAGCCTCAGGACATCGTTTAGCTCTTCATGATTCCAATTTACACAGAATCTAGCAGATCCGATTATATGAAGGCCACATCCTAGGGAGAGTTTGCAACAGTTAAGAACCGATGAAAGAAGTGTAAAGGATAAAATCGTCACATTTGAGATTGATATTATAATGGATATCCATATGAGTAACTATGGATCTTCAATAAAAGTTACTAATAATTTCAGAAAATTTTGCCCAAGGATTGAGAACATGAGTAGTACAAATAGAAAGATTACCTTTTCAAAGCAATGGACTTTAACCATCAAGGAGACATTTGATAGTTAACAGAGCTGCCCTTTAAGATCCGCACTCCACTAACACTTTCCTTCTCCTGTTAAAAAACCTATTTATGTGCAACACTTGCTTGTCCACTGAAACTTAAACCTAGGTATTTGCAGTTGTAGAGTGGTTATTGTGCCTTCTGTCTCAAATGGAATCCCAATATTTGCCTGTTTAATGCAGCTGCCCTAAGAAGGGGAATCTAGGCTTTTGCCAGGAGCTGGGATTGTGGTGATGTTTTAGGGGGTTATTTTCCTGAGATCTGCTAGCAGCCATCATTTCTCAGACTTATCCCTGGGTTGAAAATTATTGGGAAGGACCTGTCATATAAACATCCAATAGTTCTGATATGATCTCGATACTGTATGTAGAAATTATTGATTCCTGCAGTGAAATGTTTATCTAGGATAGGAATAACCTGCATGTTTCAGTCAAAGATTACACTAAGCAAAAAGAAATTTAGTACAGAAAAGTAGGTGCTTACAAAATTATTGGAGGAACTAGCAAAGTGAGTTCTACTCCACTTGAAGAACTTCCTCAACACCATGAAATTGACTCATCAGGGGAGCTAGTACCTCTATCTCTTGCTTTCTCACCCATGTCTCTTTAACACAGCCTTCACAGATGCCTGTAGGAACTTCCCTGGCACAATCTAAGGAAGCTGGTACGTTGACCACTGGGGGACCAACTCTGATGGCACATTCTCTGTGACTTCTCAGAAGGCTGGCAGGGCAAGATCAATTCTAATCACTTTCAGTAGTGATCTCTGCACTCGCTTCCCCTCCTCTGTTATACTCCAATTCTTACTCTTTGTCCCTGACATCACTTCCCAAGTAAACCATCTGTATGCAACCCTAGTCTTGGGTTCTGCTTTTGGAGAGAAGCCAAGCTAAGACAGTTCAGTAGACTGGTGATATAGTTAACTAGCTTTGAGAATATCACTTTATTTTGGGGGGTTACATACACTCTACCTCTATAAAGAGAGTAAGGGTAGCTGGGGCAAAACACTATAAGGTTGTGTCTGCTCAGTGCTACTTGCTTCAGAATGGTTGGAGTGAAAGGTGAATGGCCAGGAAGATGTGAGGGAAGGTACAAAGGTCCTTAATTCTGTTCATAGTTTGTACCACACAGTTTCACTAGATAAGTTTAATTCATCACAAAACCTTTAAGGTGGTATCTGACAATAATTTCTGAAAAAGACATAATAGTGGAGGGTTAGTAAAACAAATTATTTTCTCCTGAGGCCCTCGTCCTATACTTGATAAGTGAGTGATCTTATTCTAGTGTCTCAATCTGAAGATTTGCTTTCTTTTTGCATGTGGATGGTTATTTGGTAAATGATCCTGGGGAGAAAGACTAAAGGACTGGAGACAGTACAACAGAGAAGGAAGAAAAGCCCAAATGGAAGTTTAAGTTGGTTACTACAATGGGTTCCTGGGGTTGGATCTTGCTGTGAACTTCTGAGGAACTATTAGAAAGAGCCTCAAAATAACTCACCTGAGGGATGGAGGGAAGCAGCATTTATGTACTAACTCTCCCCCTCTTTTGTCTGTGGGCTGCTCCATGGAGCGTTAGCTACAGATCCACTCATGTCGGTCCTACGTGGGTTTCCGCAGGTGTCTGACACCAAAGCCTCGGGAAGCCCTATGGCTGTACAGTGGGGTAGATGGAATGAGTGCTGATAACTGTCACGTCATAATACACAAAGCTAGTTGCTGAAGCAATAGTTGTAGTAAAAGTTGGGTCAAGTGGAGGCCAGGTAAGATACAGGAGGTATCCAACACAGGAACTCACATCCCAGTCTCCCTCAAAGCCACTTCAGGGATAAAGGTAGGCCTTCTCCTGGATGCCTATGATGCCACTGGGAAAAGGTCTTTGGTGTGGAGAAACCTAATTTTTTCAAAATTCCCTTATTATCTTAATCAAGACAATTGGATATAAGAATAAGCTATGGACATTTTACTGGCATAATTTAAAGAGCCAAAACTTACTATGTCCCAAACCCTTGATTCTTCTTTGTGACTAGTCCAAAACTGTTCTTTCAACAGTAGGTACCCTCTCAATAAATGGCATCAGCTTTTATTCAGTGCCTCAGATTGCACCTTGGAGCCAAGCTTGACTCTATTTTTCTCATATTCCATGTCCAACATGCCAGCAATCTTGTCTGCTGCACTTTTATGCTGTATTCTAAACCTCTACTTCACACCATATCCACCACCAGTATGTGAGTCATAAGCAGCAGGACCTCTTGTGTGAACTATCTCAACAGCCTCTTGACGGTTCTTCTTGTTTCCATGCCTTTCCTCTATAATCTGTTCTCTTAACAGCAACCATTTAAAAAATGTTCAGCACATCATTTCTCTGGTCTCAACTCTTCAATCCTTCCTTCCCACCAGGTTTCAAATAAAATCCGAAGTCCTTGTCATTGCCTTGTTCCTACATGATCTGACCCCCGTCTAAGTGAGGGGCCTCACTGCCTACCATTCCAGCCTTTATTCTCTGGCCTCTAGTCACTCTTACCTGTAGTCACTCTTACCTCCCTGATACTCCTCAAATATGCCAAGCAAGATTCTACCCAGGTCTCTGCAATTTCTTCTGCTTGAAGGTTCATTTTTTCATTTCTTTCATACTTCAATTTATTTCCCAAGAAGACTCCCTAGAACCACTCCTTCTTTAAAGTAGTCTGTGTCATACTATGTGCTCCTGTCCTGTTATACTTTCTTTTATAGAGTTTATTACATATTATGTATATTACCTATTTATACACACATATAATATATAATATATATATATATAAAACGTGTGTGTGTCTGTGTATGTGTGCGTATGTAAATTTGCTTATTGTCTGTTTCACTCACTAAAATATTTGCTAAGTGAGGACAAGGACTATTAAATTACCATTCTATTCCCAGCGTCTAGAATAGTCCTTGGCACTTAAGGTTCAATACATGTCATTAAATAAATTAATGAAATCTGATCAAATGGCATGTGGGTTGTTGACAGTAGATTTCTCTTTAACTTTATGTGCTACTCAGAAGCTATTAATACTGGAAAAAGAAAACAACAGAATTTCTATCGTATTCAACAGTGTCAGCTGACTTCTATACAATGATAAGCTATAGTCAAATTAACTTTAAGTTTGCTTCATAGTCTGATAACGGTCTTCTGGGAACACAGAATTTAGTTGCCAAATTTGATTGTGCATGCTTTATGTTCTTCAAAGTCTTGAAATCAACTAGCCAGCAGGTGGGAGGGTTGTAGATGTTTTAGGAGGCTTCCCTGGAAATGGCGTACACAATTTTCACCAACATCCCATTGCCCGGAATTTAATCCTATGGCCCTAACTCACTGTAGGGGAGGCTGGAAAATAAAATTTATCTGTGTTCCTAGGAGGAAATGTAACTGTATTAACTGTCACAGTAGACATATGAATGATCTTCTTTAATCTTTAAAAATCCCTGAGAGATAAGTATTTTATCCCTCTTTTAAAAAATCTGATCTTCAGAGAGGCTGAACTACACAACAAAGATCATACAGCTAATGACTATGTGGCAAAGCTAGGCTTCACTCCAGGTGTCTTATGATTTTCCCTGTCATTTTGGGTACTGGAAATTCCAGACAGACCACCATTCCTTTTGATGTGACTGACTTTGATCATGATTTTATCTATGCTTACATGTCAATTAAGTGTGCATATAGGCCTTGGACTTAAATACTTTTTAAATACATTTGTATATGTACTGTGATTTTTTTAATATAGTTCAGTCTCACTAACTTTGTCTTCTTTGATCTTACCAATTACAATATTCCAGTACTTTTCAATCTCAGATAATGCAACAAAACTCTCTTTTCTACTTTTGCATCTTCTTGGATAACATATTTAGAATCTTAGTTGGTGGACAGAAATACATAGTTTTATCGATCAGTGTTTTTTATTTGTTTCATTTTGAATTGCCCCCACTTTTTTTAGAGACATGAATTGTATTTGATTGCTTCTAATTGCCAAACATTAATTCTTTGGGAAGAATGATATCCTTATCAATTAAGAATAATTAAGCAGAGCAACAATAAAATAATACATTCAACTTGAATCAGTGAGAATGTAAGATGTAGTTCAAAGCCAAGTTAGAGAATTCATAGCAAATTCCAGGTAGGGGGACTTATTTACATGGAATCTTGGTTACCTAGGTGCTGTTTCTCAACTTAATAGGTCTAGAAACTCCATGAATAAACCCCTTAAAATCTCACTCAATAAATTCACGAGACATTGATGATTAAAATAATCCTAATTTTTCATTTATAATAAAATGATCAGTGAACTAGATCACTTAATCCACTTATTTAGGACACAACTTCCTGCTTTTAAGATGTTGAAGAAACACTATTATAAACCCACTGAATATGTCTCAAATAAAAAAATTATGCAATGTTATTAGGTAGTTTTGAAGGGACATTTTTGTACAGGAATTGCTAAGACCTGACAAAATATTTCCACATCACACAATTAAAACACAAAACAATAATAACAATAAGTCTTCCAGAGGGAATAGAAAGCTCTTGTACAACAGATCTAATATTTTCATACCTTGAAGAGAGTTGGGTAAATACATGAACAAATTCATGTTATCTCTTTCAGCATTTTCTGAGATTCGTATATCCCACCTGGCCTGCTTTGTTAGTATATTCTCCCTTTAGAGAAATAGCAAACAGCGAGGAGACTAGAGTCTTCTGCAATTTTTAGAAGAAAGGACATAGAATTTGAAATTAGGCACATGTAGGATTAACCCCATTTGACAGTCATTATTTGATGAATAATTTTTTAAAATTTTATCTTATTATGGTACGAATACTTAACATGAAATCTACCTTAACACATTTTTAAATGTATAGTACATCATTGTTGACTATAGATATAATGTTGTAAAGAAGAACTCTAGAACTTACCCATATTGCTTAATTAAAACTTTATGTCTGTTGATTAGTAACTGTTCATCCCCTTTCATCCCGCTCCATTCCATCATTCCACTCTTTGATTCTATGAATTTGACAATTTTAGATATCTCATATACCTGGTATTATGCAGTATTTGTCTTTCTGTGACTGACTTATTTCACTTAATTTAATTTCCTCAGGGTTCATACATGTTGTTGCATATTACAGAATTTCCCTCTTTTTTAGACACTGAATAGCATTCTGTTGTACATATATACCACATATTCATCTGTTGAAGGACATTAAGTTTGTTTCTGCATCTTTGCTATTATGATGCAGCAATGAATATGAGTGTTAATATCTCTCTGAGATCCTGATTTAATTCTTTTGCATAAATACCCAGAAGTGAGATTGCTGGATCATATGGTAGTTTTATGTTTAGGTTTTTTTTTTTTTTTTCCCTCAGTTACCTCTCATAATACTCTTCTCTCTCCATACACAATTTATTTGGGCCTTGGGGGATGATTTGGCATCAAGCAAGGATACAAACCTTGAATTCATGTAGACAAAGACTTGCAAAATGGCTTTGCTATTTCCCAGCTGTGTGCTCGAGGAAGTCTCTCACTTTCTCTAAATTTCATTTTTTTTTTCCAGAAAATTGTGGGAAATAACGCCTTTCATAAAGTGTACTTTTGAAAGTGTTACATAATAAATAGCTTCTATGGTCATTGATTATGTTATTCAGTAGATGTTAATTGAAGAGTTATTATATTAAAACATTCTGGTATGTCTCAAAAGTATAAAGTTGATAAGTTCCTGACCTAAAGGTGTATGTTGTCTAAAAGAAAATTAAGAAGATCAATGGTTAGTATACTTTGTAATAATGCTATCAGAGAAGAAAACATTGAATAATTAAGAACTAAAGAGAGAATGTGATAAGGGGTAGCACCCATTTTAGCCTTGGTGTTGTGAGAGAAATTGGTGAAAGCTTTTAAAAGGAAGATTTGAATTATTTCTTGAAGAATGACAGATAATAGATTGAGTGGACAGAAGAGAAGGATGTTACAGAAAAAATATACCTGACATACAAAGATACAGAGGTAGAAAAGACCATGGTTTGTTTTGGAGTTTTATATAATTGATACCAAAAGTACATGTAGGAAAAATAAGACAAAGAATAAGAGAAGTAGGCATGGTCCATATGATGAAGGACCTTGCAAGCTTTGTTAAGAAATTTTAGCTTTAAGCTAAACGCTGTAAGATACCACTAGAGTTAAAACAAAATTATGAGAATTTTAAGAAAATCACTATATCATGATATAGGCATAAAAATGAATTGGAGAAACTAGTTATGATGTATCACAGCAGTATAAGCTTTCTAATTTAAGGAAGTAGTAGTGGAAGAGTTAATTGAGAAATTTACATTATATTGAAGGAACAAGATAGGACTTTATATCTATTTGGATATGGTTAGTAATAGACCAGAATCAAGAAAGGTTAGAATTTCTGACTTTGGGTTTGAATGGATGGTTCTATCATTCCTCAGTATAGTAAACAGAAGAAAAAGGGTAAGATTTTGAAGGAAGATAATTACTCATTAACCACATTGAATTTGAAGTGTTTATGGGACATTCCAGTGGAAAAATAGTGGAAATTATATGTGTAAATATATTCACTATATATTGATGTGCATATGTACACATGTATTGTTCTAGAGTTTCTGAGAGGGTACCAGCTAAGAGATAAAAAGTCAAAATGGAGATTAGTTACAACCTTGATATGTATGGAAATGCTCAGGGTAATTTTATTTGCCCAGAAGGAGAGAGGGTGAAAGTTAAAAGTCTGAAGAATACCAATATTTTAATGTTGAGCAGAGAAAGAGTAATAAAGAAAGATGGACTGATAAGGAATTTGGAGAATAATCAACATTCTCTTGTTTGTTTGCTTGTTTATTCAATGAATTTATATTGAACTCTTCCCTAGCTTGGGTTGATCCTGCTTCAGAATCTGAGGTGAGTCAGTAATCTATTTAGAAGTGAACCGAGAGAACAGAAATGAATTAGTGGAATAGAATAAGAGTGCATTATCAAAATGGCTGTTGTTGCTGGTTACCAATGCTTAATCCTCTGGAACCATTTGAGAAACATTATGATTGTTTCTCAGGACTGTGCGCTCCAGGGATGAAACATTTATCTATGGAATTCTGCTTTCTATTGGCCAAGGGTAACCCCGCAGATGTTAAATAGCTCACACTCTGCATGTGTAAGTGGGTTCACCTAAGAAACAATCCATGCTGGAGTATTAGAAAGCCCTCGAGCAGGAACAAAGAAATATATAGTATTGGCCAAGGTGAATATTGGCAAATTAAAGCTACAAAATTTGATTTCTTGAATGGCACAAGAGAAGAAATAAGAGGAAAAGAAAAGAAGTGGTACAGAAAAGTGTTCAATGTAGTCCACTCCTTGCCATGCTGAAATCCTCCCTCTTGGGAGAGTCTGTCTAGTTCATCAGTTTCCTTCCTTCAAGATGGGGGCAAGATGCACCTTGGTGCTTTAGTCCTGGGCTGGGAAGGTGTGTGGTGCTGGACAACATGATTACAGATGTGATAAGCTGGCCAAATCCTTTGTCTGGAATGAAAGTGAGGCCAAAAGGACATGAAGTAGTACAGAGTTTTTTGCTACAAGCACCTACTATCTATGTTTAGTTTCATGGTAAGCATGATAAGATTGTCTATACCCTTATATAATTTACACAGTGAGTGAGAGAGACAAAAAGTATAAAACAATTGCAACAAGTGTTGAGATTAGGAAGAAAACAACATTTAAAATGCATTTAAATTGTTTTGAGGAAAGAAAGAAGTTAGCCATATGAAGAAAGGTGGAAAAGCACTTCATATTGGACTTAGAAATGTAGCTATTTAGTCTCGGAATAGGGAACTATTTATCTTGCTCTGTACCTCCTTCATCCTCTTTGTATTTTCCACACAAACACTTTTGGCAACTAGGCAAGCTTTTGTCACTTCTTTGATTCAGCATTTCTATCATGTATCTGGCAGAGGGCTCGAAAAAAGATTTGCTTGAAATTTGAAGCTGTAAAGCTATTAAATAGTGTGAATAGCTCTGAATATTTGGCTTTCCTCCAAAATATTCTTCTTCTAACAGGGGAGGAAGAAAGAATGACAAAAGGAAGAGTGTTTATCTTCATGACTACTTATGCTTTCCATTCATTCATATTCCCAATGAGTTATGTGGGTTATGATTTAGGTGTATATATAAAATAAAAAAGAATATATATTTATATTATATATAATACAATACAAAAATATTTTAAATATAAGTATGTCTTATGAAACATGTTATATATTATACATTTATATGTAATAAAAGTATGTATAAGTTATACATATATAACAAAATTCTCCACTGTTCTGCTCCTTTTTAGGAGGATTTACACTCAGCATGTTACACACTTAGCTATATTCACCACATCTATGCCTTTAGGATTCTGGACTAGTAAATCACTATAGACAATATTTTAGTTAAAATTGTTACAACACAGTTTTGTTTTTAATCATTTGAAGGATAGAAGCAGCAGACAAAAATCTGGATTTGTCTCATTGACCTTCATTTATAAGCACATTTAATTATAACTCTCTTCATTTTGATTATAATACTTTGCTAATTTGAAATTCCACCTTGTCAATGAATGTAGCTTGTGGTATCTGTAGAAAATCATGGACCTGTGGTTACAATTTTAATTATAGCATATATTTTACAGATATCAGCCATCCATCTCCAAGGACATTCTCCTTTGTGAAAACTGTCATGAAATTGGTCTTCTTTTGACTTAATATTGTCTTCTTGAAATATAATAAGTACTTTTTGGAGACAGCATCCCTTTCCCTGTAATAAGAGGTGTTTTGCTAAACACAGGCACTGAAGCAAATGTGCCATTTATAAAATGTCATGACATGTGGCATTTTTGAAACACTGAAAGACCTTACTTAGTATCCAACAAGCTACCATAAAGGCGTAAAGGCTCTTTGAAAAAAGAAAATACTTAGAAGTGTGAATAAAATAAAGTATATAAATAAAGTATATAATTTATAAATATATGCAGTTATTTCCAAGATTCTTCCAAGTTTAAACTTCTAAGGGATATTACCACTGCCTATGGACTGTTAACCATAAATGATGACAGTAATTGCAGAAATGATAAGGGTAAGGAGATTTAAGATTCTTCATATTGGGGTTTCTATGGTTTTATGGTATTATAATTTGATAAAAAATCATATAATATATAGTCATATAATATATATCTTATAAGCAAAAGCATGTGCATTATTTTTTTCCAAATTTCATATACTACTTATTTCTTTTTAAAAGATACCAAATATTATTTTAGTTCAAATAGTTACAAAAATATAGCCTATCCAAGCTTCTAATAAGAAAAAAAGTTTTGACTTCAGGGATTACATATATATGAGGCAGTTAATTTATAGTTATGAAAAAATATTGAAAGCTAGTATCTCAGTGGTGAAGCTAGGAGATAAGAATGTTGGCCATTGTAACCAATCCCATGTGATCCCATCGCTACAAATTTGTTTAGCAATTTAAGTGTCTGTCATAATGTCCTTAAGTTATATTCATATTTTATTTGATGGCCCATAGTAACAGATGTTGCCAAGAGTTTCATAGTGTCATATTTAACATTTCAGGCCCTGGAGCCAGACTGTTTCAGTTCAAATCCCAGCTCTGCTACTTATTAGATGTATGACCTTGGCCATTTATTCAACCTCTGTGTTTCAGCTTTCTCATCTCTAAAAATAGGTATAATAATGATACCTACCTCAAAGATTTGTAGTGAATATTAAAAGAAAAAACATAATAAGCACTCAGAACAGCATAGGTTCTCAAATATTATCTATTATTTATTTTTATTGTTATTATGTTTTGAGTATTACTTGCAACAACTAGGTCTTTATCAAACACTCTTGCTGATTTATATTCAGTGTTAGTATGTGCTGTTTGTGCTATTACTGCTGGGGTGAAGTGAAACCCAGTGTCACCCCAGCGGCATGGGGGATTAGGAGGATGGTGTTGTGTGTTGTGTTGTCCCTTGGTTCTTCCCCACCAACGCAGCAAAGAATTACAGGTTGACGAGATTTAGAAAAAGTAAGATTTATTGAAAGTGCATTTTAGAAGGAGATGGGACACACTAAGGAAGGCTGTAGCCCTGTGGAATTTGGGAGGTGAAGAGATAAGACAGTGTACCCCAAGGAAGGAGAGGATTTTCATCAAGGACAGCTGTAACTGCAGAAATGGGAAGATTTGTTTATATTTGGGCCGTGATGGGAGGTCCTAGATGATCCGTATGTGAGGGTACCACGACTGACAGTTGGCTGCTATATAACACTTTGCCTACTGCACATGTGCTTACCCAGAATTCAGTCTGTTATAATTAGATTCATGAACTTCCAGGCATAAACATAGTATTATAATGACAATATAATGAGGCTTAAACTGTGGGCAAATTAGGGTAGTACCTTCTGCCCAGGCATCTGTGACCCAATTAAACCAGCTATAGGTTATGGCCCTCCTGTCCTTTGTCTCTGGGGATGTAGGAGGGATTCTCTAACCACCAATAGGGTGTACCGTTGGGCTGTCTCCAGATTGGGGCTCTATTCCTTTGTTCCCTCATCGCTCATGTCTGACTAACAACCTAATACTACCCAGAAAAAGAAAAGAGGGTGAGAAGGAAAAACAGTGGCTGAGAACTGTGAAAATTAACATTTCTATGTCAGATATAACAAAATGCTTTTTTTTTGCATGTAGCAATCATCCACCAAATATGTTTTCCTATGTCACTATGTTTATTCTCTCAATTATTGACTGATGTGTCACCTAAGTATTGATTTCATTATTTGAATAATGTAACTTTGCAGACTATCAATGAAGCAGGAGACTGAGAACTCCGTAGACATGCTCTGTATTCGCTGTGCCTTGACAAGCACACTGATGGGTCTAAATAAGCCCTTACAAAAGACTGGGGCCTTCTATTTTTAGTGAGGTATTTTTTAAAATAAACTTCCTCCTTCTTTCCCCAAATCTCCCTTTTCCTTAGCCTACTTGGAATCTTAAAGACAGAAGCATTATTCTCACACATCATC
>NW_011888806.1:7659732-7672803 GCF_000151845.1 Pteropus vampyrus | reverse complement strand
GGCATGGGGGATTAGGAGGATGGTGTTGCGTGTTGTGTTGTCCCTTGGTTCTTCCCCACCAACGCAGCAAAGAATTACAGGTTGACGAGATTTAGAAAAAGTAAGATTTATTGAAAGTGCATTTTAGAAGGAGATGGGACACACTAAGGAAGGCTGTAGCCCTGTGGAATTTGGGAGGTGAAGAGATAAGACAGTGTACCCCAAGGAAGGAGAGGATTTTCATCAAGGACAGCTGTAACTGCAGAAATGGGAAGATTTGTTTATATTTGGGCCGTGATGGGAGGTCCTAGATGATCCGTATGTGAGGGTACCACGACTGACAGTTGGCTGCTATCTAACACTTTGCCTACTGCACATGTGCTTACCCAGAATTCAGTCTGTTATAATTAGATTCATGAACTTCCAGGCATAAACATAGTATTATAATGACAATATAATGAGGCTTAAACTGTGGGCAAATTAGGGTAGTACCTTCTGCCCAGGCATCTGTGACCCAATTAAACCAGCTATAGGTTATGGCCCTCCTGTCCTTTGTCTCTGGGGATGTAGGAGGGATTCTCTAACCACCAATAGGGTGTACCGTTGGGCTGTCTCCAGATTGGGGCTCTATTCCTTTGTTCCCTCATCGCTCATGTCTGACTAACAACCTAATACTACCCAGAAAAAGAAAAGAGGGTGAGAAGGAAAAACAGTGGCTGAGAACTGTGAAAATTAACATTTCTATGTCAGATATAACAAAATGCTTTTTTTTTGCATGTAGCAATCATCCACCAAATATGTTTTCCTATGTCACTATGTTTATTCTCTCAATTATTGACTGATGTGTCACCTAAGTATTGATTTCATTATTTGAATAATGTAACTTTGCAGACTATCAATGAAGCAGGAGACTGAGAACTCCGCAGACATGCTCTGTATTCGCTGTGCCTTGACAAGCACACTGATGGGTCTAAATAAGCCCTTACAAAAGACTGGGGCCTTCTATTTTTAGTGAGGTATTTTTTAAAATAAACTTCCTCCTTCTTTCCCCAAATCTCCCTTTTCCTTAGCCTACTTGGAATCTTAAAGACAGAAGCATTATTCTCACACATCATCCTCCTCCCTTACTGCCCCTCCTTAACACTAAGGAGTCTGGGGCCTCAGGGAAGAAAAAAAATATATTATTTAAGGAAGAAGCTGGCATAGGCACAGAAAACAAAATAATCAAAACCGTAAATCACAAAAGGATATGCTTAGGACTGTAATGTCTAAAACCAAATTATTTAGTCAGCAGGAGCAGTAGGTTTTTATGGATAAATCATGAACCATTATTTTGCATATGTTGATTTGAGGGACTTGAGGGACTTAACATTCCCCTACCCTCTTATGCATTTGAATAAACATGCACTCTGCTCTCCAGATACCCTGAAGTTTTCACCACTCCTAAAAAATGCCGTACCCATTTCTTCTGATATTCCTGTCGTCATCTAGTGAGGTTCTAGATTGGCCCTCAGAACAATTCCCAGCTTGTACCTCCTCTTTGAAGCCTCTTATCATTCTCCCTGACAAATCGAGTTCCCCTTACTCTGTGTTCTCTCTACATTGATTAAGATACCACAGTATTTATTTCATTATACTGTAATTTTCTACTCACATTTGTCTTCGCAAAATTGCCTTGAGAGTAGAGGCTGTGTTTGAGCATCTCTATCGCCAGTGCCAGTCCTGTGCCTGGCAACACAACACAGGTGCTCAATAAATAGTTGAAGAGTGCATCCATGTAGAGAATTTTCTTTATTATTTATTCATAATAATTAAGGAATTGGCAGTTAATTTCTTAGTCAACCAGACACCAAAATTTGGAGTTATCTTGGTGTTTTCATTTCTTCTTTATCCCTTGTTATCTAGTAAATCAATATTTAAGCTATTTCTTAATTTCCATTCCAGTACCAGAGCTTTTGTTCTGATGCCAGTTGTCATATGTTTGCAATATTTAAATGGTCATTTAACTACTATCGTAAGCTCTGGTCTTTCCCTACCCAATCAATCATATGTATTTCTGAACGTTTAATTTTTCTAAAATACCTACTACTCTGCTGACAAAAGTCTCATTTCAAATCTATTTAATTTTTAGTAAGTGATACATAAGTGGTAAGAAAATTCGAAATCTAATGTAAATTGCTCTCGCACCCCATCTCTCGCTTCTTAGGAAACCACAATCATCACATTTCTTGTCTATTTTTTCAGAGAATTCTCTGTGTCTATCTGTGTGCATGTGTGTGTACAGATGTGTGTAGGAAGCTCCCATATTTTTCTTTAAAAGTGGTAGAATATTCTATACAGATCATTTTGCACCTTGCTTTTTAAACTTAATAATATGTCTGGGAGATTATACTGAATCTGAATCATTTTGTGTGTGTGTGTGTGTGTGTGAAGAATCTTTGCTCCCTTTTCAATTTTTTATTGTGTGTGTATATATGTATATATGTGTATATATATGTACACACATGCCTACACACACATATATATTGTAAATTTACTATTTCAGCCAATTTTAAGTGTACAATTTAGTCACATTAAGTACACTCACATGTTGTGTAACCATCACCACTACTCATTTCCAGAACTTTTTCATTATCCCAAGCAGAAACTCTGTACCCATTGAACAATAACTCCCGATTTCTTCCTTTCCTTAGTCCTTGGTAACCACTATTCTACTTTCTGTTTCTATAAATTTGCTTATTCCAGTACCTCATTAAGGTGAAATCACATAATATTTGTCTTTCTTTGGCTTATTTCGCTTAGCATGTTTTCAAGGTTATACATTATAACATATGCTATATTTGATAGCATGTATCAGAATTTTATTCCTTTCTATGAGTGAATAATATTTCATGGTATGTATATACCACATTGTGTTTATCCGTTCATCTGTTGATGCATGTTTGGGTTGTTTCCACCTCTTGGTTGTTGTAAACAATACTGCTATGAACATTGGTGTACAAGTATCTTACTGAATCCCTGCTTTCAATTCTTTTGGGTATATACCTAAGAGAGAATTGCTGGGTTATGTGGTAATTTTATGTTTAACTTTTTGAAGAACTGCCAAACTATCTTCCAGAGTGACTATAACATTTAACTTTCATATCAGTAATGCATGAAGTTTCAAATTTCTCCACATCCTCACCAACACTTATTTTTTTTCTTTTTTATTAGCCATATGAATAAATGTGAAGTGGTATCCTACTGTGGTTTTGCTTTGAATTTCCTTAATGACTAACAACACTGAACATCTTTTAATGTGCTTGTTAGTTATTTGCATACACTTTATTCTTTCAAAATATTTTATATATGTTTGTGTTGGAGAATATGTTACTTATAAAGCTTAAAAATACGACAAACTCTAGAAAATCCAACACTCAGCTTAAGAAATAGATCATTTACCATTCTGTTCAAGGTCCCTATACTTACTGCCTATATCAGAACCCCTGAGAACCTCTAGCTGCAGAAGAAACTTCTTACTAGAAATATATGTTTATTATTTTTCTTTTTCTTTCTAGTTTTGCTGCATATAGGTATCTCTTAAAACAATATAATGCTTCATTTTGATTATTTATGAACTTTATTATTCTACATATATTTTTCTGATATTTACTTAACATGTTTCTGAGATTCATACATGTGGATGGCTGCAATTATGAGTTATTTATTTTATTTCTATATAGTATTCCTTTGCGTAACATTCTATATCTATTCTTTTTGTCAATTGACATTTGGGTAATTTCTAGTTTTCTTGATATTATAAATCACACTATTATGACCATTTTTATACAAGTCTTCTGGCACATATGTATAAAATACATCTAGCAGTAGAATTATTGGGTCATGAACATGTTTATTCTCAAATTTAGCAGATAACACCAAATTACTTTCAAAGTAATTGTACAAGGTTATACTTCCACCATTATCTCACAATACTCATATAATACCGATTATAATATATAGTTTTTTTAGAAACCCATATATTTTGTATTGCGCACATTATTTGAAAAAATTTCTGTTGTTATTCTCATATCTGCTTGGTTTCTGTAAATGTTTCCAAAATAAGTTTGAAGATACTGTGGGATTCCATAGTTGTTGTATGTAGGGTTCCATATCTGTCCATATATACAAAGAGTGAGGGATGCTAAAATGTACCAATATGACAATGGTTGGTTGATTTTTCAGTTTTCAAAGCTAGGCTATTAGGCGCATAATTATTTTAAATTGTTATTTTTGCCTGATGAACTGAAATTTCTACTATAATGACTCTGTCTCTGGCATCACCTTCTAACTTAAAGTTTATTTTCTCTTATATCTTTGTCATTTTTTAAATAGCAATTATGATGGTGAATTTTAGGTGTCAGCTTGACTGGGCTAAGAGATGTCTAGATAGCTAGTAAAAGATTATTTTTGGCTGTGTCTGTGACGGTGTTTCTGGAAGAAATTAGCATTTGGTTTAGTAGACTGAGTAGAACGAGATCCACCTTCACCAAGGTGGGTGGGCATCATCCAATCCACTAGGAGCTAAAAGGAAACAAAAGGGCAGAGGAAGGACAAATTCTTGCTCTCTTTTCTTGAGCTGGGATGTCCATCTTTTCCTGTTCCTGAGAGCTCCTGTTTCTTGGGCCTTTGGACTCAGACTGAATGATATCTCTTGTTTTCCTTGTTCTCCAACTCGCAGATGGCAGATTGTGGGACCTCTTGGCTTCCATAACTGTGCCAGCCAACTTCTATAATAAATCTCTTATATCTATCTATCTCTCTATGTATCCCATTAGTTCTGTTTCTATAAAAGAAACTTGACCAATATAGTAATATATTGTAGTAATATTGATATATCAACATTTTTTTGTTGTAGTTTTTTTTCAAACTCCTTGTGTTCTATGTCATAGGTGTTTCTTATAAATAACACATAGCTGGAGTTATTTATTTATTTGTTTGCTTATTTATTTAATTTATATTCAAGCTTTTAACTGGAGAGTCACTTCACTTATGTTTATTGTACTTATTGATACATGGATTTATTTCTTTTCTGACTGCTTTGCTGCTGTTGAAGAATTGGCAGTCTATTTTGCTATTTCCCTGTTGCTAATGTAATTTTTTCCTCTGAATGGTTTTAGGATTTTATCTTTATTTTTGGTATTCTGTAGGGTTTCAGCACAATGTATCTAGATGTAGATTTTTTTAAAAATTATCCTGTTTGTGATTTTATGCTTCCTTGATATGATGATTTTTGTTTTATAGCAATTCAGGAGATTTTTTAGCATTATTTCTTCCAATATTGTTGCTTTCACATTGTTTCAAATATCTTCTTCTGAAACTCCAAATCGAAGTTGATTAGAACTTCTGCTACAATTCCTATGGCTTGTAATCTCTCATTATTTTCTATATCTTTGTTTCTCTATGATTTTATTTCTTGATATTCTTAGCTCTGAGCCTTTTGAGTTTTCTGTAGTGTAGATAGAATTATTTCTAAGCTTTTTGCAAATAATGCTCCTAGGTTAAGATGGAATGTAGATTCAATATCTAACTCTATACTTTCCAATGATTTTAGCTTTTTAAAAAATTTCTTCTCACACAGTAAACACACTTATTTTGTGTTTATTATCTAAACATAGGAATATCAGATGTCTTTGTGGTTTTAGGTTTATTTGGGTTTTTTTTCTGCTGATTCATGCACATGGTGGCTTATCGCCTTATGTGTTCTGTGATTTTCTTTTTTAAATTGTGACCTCTTATTTGGTGCAACTCTGTCTGTATGGATTCTTTAAGGCTGGCATTGAGGAAGCATTCTTCTAGAGAGTCGGAGTTTCTCTCTCTACTAGTTGTCTAAGGGCGCCACTGAATAGGGTCGTCCAAAATCTAGTTGTGTCCTCATCTGTTAAAATTTATAGGATTATTGAAACATCACTTTAAATGAAATTCAGTCAAATTATTTTGTTTATGTGATAAAAATCTTCTTTTAGATGTTACTGCATTTTTTTTTTGGCAGAGTAGATGTGATTTCAGTGTTACAGAGCTAGTCTTAGATGAAGTACATTATCTCTGGAAAAATTTTAAAGAATACATTCATAAGTGTTGCATAAGTACTTTTTTTTTTTTTACCATTCTTTACTTTTAGAAAAAATATAATAAATTTTTCCCTTATAAAATTTTATAATAAAGCAAAATAATTTCTAGATACTTTGAAGGCTACTCCTCAATTATTCTTTCTGTAATCCATTTACTCAGTAATTTATGATACTCAAACTAAAGAGTAAGTTTGATATCTTTAGCCAGTTTTTACAAAAATAGACTGATTTTGCTATTTTGTTGGCTTGAAGAGAACTACAATCTAATGTGGGGTAAAATGACTCCAGGATAAGAAGAAAGACTTCAAGGGAAAAACTCTAGGCAACCTCTGTGTTAGAAAACAAGAGAGGGGACATGTGATGTCATCTTATAAAGAAAATAGATTATAATATCTCTAGTTTCTCTTATATTATGGCTGTGAAGAGTTAGGGGTAGATGAACTAATTAATTGTTTGTTATTGATCCATATTATAGATGATAGATTTGTCTGTGGATTTCAAAATTCAGGAAAGTGACCACAATTAAGCTACACAGGAAAATTAGAAAACATGGAATGAAAACCTGATTGGTGGCTGTCAGTAAGAGATGTGAGCCAAGAAGAGACACAATGTCTTCAGCCACCATGAAGTGAGAGGCATCAATAAACTTGGGTATCTGTAACTATGTTAGTTGAAGCCCTTTTGCATCAGCTTTATTATTTATGCTATCTCTGTTCTGTTTCGTGTATCAGGGGTGTGACTTTTGACCATTGGGAAGTACTGGTGGGTGACTGGAGAACAGGCAGGGAGTTTGCAACTAATCTACTTTTTCCTCCCGCTCTGCTTCAAAGAGCTTTTCTGCCAGTAGCTGTTTCCAGGGCCCTCTGGACAGGCCTGCTCTGGTTCCAGCTGCTGTCATTTGATCCTATCCTTTGGGATCTGAGAATACCACCTCTTCCCTTTGTTTCTCAAATCTAGGAAAGGTCATGGCTTTCTAATGTTAATATCTATTTTCCTCAAATTCTGGATCACCATTGTTAAAGCTGTTAAAATTACACTTATCTTTTTCTCTGGGAATAATGTCAGTACATTCTAATTATCATTTTCTTGTATCAAAGCTTTTGAATTCTCTGCTCCTCCACATTTTACTCTGTTTTTAGAAAAATATATGGAAATTGGTTTGATTCTTTTATAAGACAGGTGATTTGGAACAGGGAAACATCTCACAGTCATAAAAGAGAATACCATCCAGGGGTACCGAAAGACCAGTAGTAATAGCCAGATAGCAACCAGATCTAGTAAGAATCAGAAGAAATAGGTGTTAGGATGATATGGAGCCAGGAGCCTGGTACCATGAAAAAATGATTTCAGTTATTAATCTGAGAATCAAATGTTGGAAAAAAATCTTAAATGATTGCCTAAAAAGAGTTTTTGTTTGTTTGTTTTTTGTTTTTGTGGCCTACTTTCACGGATAAGCTGGTATGTTGATGAGAAGTCAGCTTAGACACGTTTCTACTCTTCTACTGAGAAGTAGTGGTACCCACAGGCTACTACAAGTGATGAGTTTTAAGTCAGGTCTTGAGTGTAGGGTGATGCTATCCTTGATAATACACAGGGACTCATCTGAATACAAGGCTGGTTGGAGATTGTAGTCCCTATTTGAGCAGCTGCATTCCAGCCACAACTCTGTATTATGGACAGAACACAAATTTTTGGTGCACAGCCAATGCCTTTACTACATATTGTCTGTCATGTGAACTAAGGTAGCACTGCTGAAGAATCGAAAGAGGATAATTCCTTTTGGAAAGTAAAATTTTATGTCAAATAAATAATTATGATACTTCTAAAGTCATAGACCAAGCAGACTAGTCTTAGAATGGAATTGAGATCAAAGGGACAATTTCCACCATCCAAGTAAACATCAAGTACTCTAATCCCTACTACTCACTAGGGGTTTGCTTCAAAGTAGATGGAGCTACACTGCCATGACTCAAATATCATTTCTTCTCTTGCTCTTCTCTTTTAAGTCAAAAGAGTCCCAGGTTTCTCTTTCCCACTTTGCTGGCCTTTCAGATACTGACATTGATATGCGCCAAACTTGATCCATCCAGGCCGTGTAAGACTTGGATTGAAGACTGCCATTTTAGCAGCCATATTTAGACCCTAGTTTTCTTCTCGATTGGTCACAACAGGAGTTCTGACTACCACACATCCAAATTCTTACAGGTTATTACGTGTGATACAAGTGTGAGGAAGCATCTCATATGTGCAGGATGAAACTTTTTAATGTTTTTATATGACAGAGATGGCAATCAAGTCCCAGTTGTAGAGACCAGAGGGCAGATCAGAAAGCTACAACAAAAGTACAAAAGAACTTAGTGAGTTTAACAAAAAGACTGAGGTTTAGTGAAAATAAGGCATGCCACTAACCTTGGGTAGTTTAAACTGGTTTAAGGGCAATAAAAATTAACCAAGATCCCACTAACCAGCAGAGTGAAGCCTTCTAAGTATGGCTCATTCATTGGCTGAAGAACAGAGGGCAGCACCTGAAGAATGAAGCCCTGAGAAAGAGGGCAAGTAACACTATAGAAATTGCTTAATATGATGCGAAATAATTTTAGCATAGATGAGATCTTTAGTCTTCATGATTTCATATACAACCAGTTTAGAAAAATGTAAATAAACACAATAAAAAGTGTCAAATTCCAAAAATTGCTTGAGTGTAAGATAAGCTTCTTGTTTGAATTGTTGACTATTTCAACACCTCTTTAAACTGCTGGATGTGTATAGACAAAGCCCGAGAGACCTGTAGTAATTTTTTTCTAAGATGAAGACCCTCTGTTTTGTTCATAATTCTCATCTTTGACTCTGTGGAGAAAAGGTTAGCTCACTTTTGAATTTTCTTCCCCTCTCCAAATGAGCAGGATAATTAATCATATCTCAACATAATGAAAAAAAAAAAAACCCTTCGTAAGTTTAAATAAGCCCATTTTTTAATTTGTCATTTGAATGTATGCAATGGATAATTGAATGTTTATTCATTTCTAAATTATTACTGCAGTTGAGTAAGTCTCATTCTATTTGATATATGTGTCTTCTATTATGTCTTAATTTTGTTCTACATAATCTTTGCCTAGTTTCTTGCTGACCAAAACCTAAAGTTAATATCTCTTCTATCATTTTATACTTCTATTATCTTTTCTTTTGCTATTTTATTAAATACTATATATAAATGCATTACCAAACAACACATATGTTTTCATTAAATTACTTTTTTTTTCCTGAGAAATTAGGAATTCCACAAGTAAAAGTTTGAATACAATAAATTTTTATAAGTTTTCAAGTTATTCCAGTGCTCAGGGACTCCAAGTATTGAAAATTTTTTATGCTTAATTTATTCATTCATCCACCCACCTTATCCCCTCAAAGATTTAAGTGACCATGTAGCTGTATAAATGAGTTAGTGCTTTATGCTTTGTCGGGAGGTTTACCTGTATCTGGCAAACATGTAACGTTTTGGAAGACACCGAATTTTGTCCTGAATTAGTGTTACTTACTCACTGTGGATTTGTTAACAGTCCATATGGCTTACATTCAAGGTACCAATATTTATAAGAGGTATACAGATGTGTGCACAGATGTGTTAATAAGATAGTAGACATAACTCCTGTTACAAAGAAGGGGCACCAATTCAAACTGCACAGGTTTTGTTTTCTTCATTTACAATAAGAAATGCATTACTATGCCATAACATTATACATGACCTTACCACATAATTTTTTAAAATGTCTTAAATCTTACCATTAGTGCAGATTAGTTAGTGCAGAAAATAAGATCTACAAAACCACTTAAAATAAACGCATAAATGAATTAAATTTGTTAATCTAGAGTGAAATGTTACCCAGGTTGGCAGAGGTTTGAGTTTGTGTAGCAAGGCAGTGGCAGAATTGAAAACCTCTGGAGAGTATATTTCTAGGAATTTCTAGTCATTCATAAATATCTCTAAAGAATTTTGATGGAAAATTCTAATTATTGTTGTCATTAATGTTAACTATAATGTTTTTTAAAATCTGCTTTTTTAACTTAATTGTCTGTGGTAAACATGTTTTCATTTTGAGAAAAGGGATCTAAATGATAGTTTGGTTTTTTTTTAAATAAACTTTTTATTTTAAGATTGTTTTAGACTTACAGGAAAACTGCAAGGATAGTACAGAGTTCCCATATACCTTGTACTCAGTTTCCTATTATTAACATCTTATATAAGTCTGAGTCATCTGTCATAATGAAAGAACCACTATTGATACATTATTATTAACTAATGTCCATACTTTAGTTTTTACCTATGCCTTTTGTCTATTCTAGAATTCCATCCAGGTTACCATATTATATTTCATCATCGTGTCTTCTTAGGCTCCTCTTGGCTATGACAGTTTCAGTGATTTCCTTGTTTCTGTTGACCTTGACAGTTGTCATTAGTACTGGTCTGATATTTTATAAAATGTTCTTCTTTTGGAATTTGTACATTTTTTTCACTATTAGACTAGAATTAAGACTCTTTATGAGGGAGACAATGGCAATAAAGTGCAATTCTCATCACAACTTCTTAAGAGTACCTCATATCTGCATGTGATCATAGTTGATGTTAAATCTGGTACCTGGCTGAGATAGTGTTTAGTAGGTTTCTCCACTGCAAAATTACTTTTCCCCTCTTTTCAGACTTTAGTCTTTAGAAGGAAGTCACCATGCACAGTATACATGTAAGGAGTGGAGAATGATACTTCCTCTTCTTAAGAGTGAAGTATCTGGTAGAGTATCTATATAAATTATTTCTAATTATTCTGCATGGGTTATTTGTCTAGTCTTCCCCATTTATGTATTTATTCAATCATTTGTTTATACATGTATTAATTTATGCATATTTATTTTATACTTTGGGTTATAATTCAATACAATTTTACTTGTTATTCAAAGGCTCATTTTGTGTATTTCCTGCCCTAGTCTTGGAATTAGCCATTTCTCCAAGGAACCTTAGTTTTTTTTTGTTGGAGAATTGTACCAGAAACCAAGATCTGGGTACTAGGTAGCTCATTACTACTGAGGCATTATTTCCTTTAGGTCTTCTCAGTTGACAGAGGAAAATATATGTGTGTATACAAATTTGTGTATCTGTAACCATAAATATTGCTATATGTAACCATTTGTATCTATTGTAACCTAAATGTCATACTGATGTCTAGAGCTCCAATTCACTACCACACAAATCATTCTAGCCATTGTTTGTACTTGCTCCCACCATGAGAAACCTGGCTTCCACAGTGGCCATTTATTTACTTAATACTATATATGTATTGTAGTTTCAGAATTATTAACATGTATCCCCATGGGAAAAACTTCCTCACTTCAGTACAGTATTTATGTGAAATTCCTTTGTCTCTAGTCTCGTGAGTGATAAATATTTAGCTGAGGAGATATGTAAGCAAAGTGTTGAAAGTGTGGCCTGATTTCTCTTTACTGCTTATAGTAAAATGTGAGAGGACAGAGATAAAGTGAAGGAACTGTTAAGCAAAAAAGAACTAGAACTTGAAGGTCTAGAAAGTTCTCAGCCTATTCATATTGCAAATAAAATGAGAAAGCATGTTCTGGAGAGGACGCCAAGGGTGTAGCTGGACAATCACTCCATAAAGATATGACCCATGATTCTACTCTAATCAACAATCTCAGCAGAAGCCAGGAATACAGAGGGGATCACAGCAATACAGACACAACTAGTTTGAACTGAAGGGAACAGAGAGAGATAGGAAGAAATAAATGAAAGCTTTTAGACTTCCAAGATTCTACAGAATGGGACAATTTATCCAACTGGGAGAATGCTATATCCTACAAGAAAAGGAAATAATGACCTTTTGATCGATTCAGAGATCATCAGGGCTACCACTAGCACTACAGGCCCAAGAGCAAGGCTGTTTTCTTCTTAGTTTCAGAGAGCAGGCCCACATCCTTGGTTTCTTTACCCTGCAAAAGCCTATAAGCCATGGGGATAAGGCTGCTGCCCCGGTAGGACTGAAGGGCAAATCATTGGGCCCAAGAGGGTTATTCTCCGGCCTTAAGATCTATTGGAATTTGCTGTGCTAGATTTCCAACTGCCCTGGGACCTGTCCTTCATCTTTCTTTCCTATTTCTCCGTTTTGAAATGAGAATGCCTAGCCTATCTTTTCCCATGACTGTATTTTGGAAGTACATGACTGTCTGGTTTTACAAGTTCACAGTTGGAGAGAAATTGTGCCTCAGGATGAATCATATCTAGTCTCACCCATACCTGAGTTAGACATTTTGGACTTTGAATTGATCTGGAATATATTAAAACTTTTGGGGGCTATTGATATAGGGTGAATGTATTTTTCATGTGAGAAGGACATGAATTCGGGGGAGTGGAGGTCAGAGGGAAGAATGTTATGATATGAATTATGTTCCCTCTAAAATTTATATGTTGAAGCCCTAACCACCTGTCTGACTCTGTTTGGGAATATGGGCTTTAGAAAGGTAGTTCATGTTAAATAAAGTCATAAGGGTGGGGTCCCAATCTGATAGGACTGATATCTTTATAAGAGAAGGAGGAGACATCAGAGGGCTCTCTTTCTCCACATGGACACAGAAGCAGGGCCCTGTGAAGACACACAGGAAGGTGGCTATTTCTAAGCCAGGAAGAGAACGCTAATCAGAAACTAAATTTTGTTTGATTCTTTTTTACGGTTTCTATCTTTCCATTGAACTTGATTCATGTATTTTTCCTGATTTCATTGAGTTGTCTATCTGTGTTCTCTGGAAATGCACTGAACCTTTTAAAAATCATTACTTTGAATTCTTTGTCAGGCAATTCCTAGTTCTTCATATTAGGGGGTTGGTTACTGAGAAATTATTATATTCCTTTGATGGTGTCATGTTTTCCTGATTTTTTTGTTGTTGTTTTCCTTATAGCCTTGCATTTGTGTTTGCTCATTAAAAA
>NW_011888806.1:7653246-7658537 GCF_000151845.1 Pteropus vampyrus | reverse complement strand
CCACCATGAGAAACCTGGCTTCCACAGTGGCCATTTATTTACTTAATACTATATATGTATTGTAGTTTCAGAATTATTAACATGTATCCCCATGGGAAAAACTTCCTCACTTCAGTACAGTATTTATGTGAAATTCCTTTGTCTCTAGTCTCGTGAGTGATAAATATTTAGCTGAGGAGATATGTAAGCAAAGTGTTGAAAGTGTGGCCTGATTTCTCTTTACTGCTTATAGTAAAATGTGAGAGGACAGAGATAAAGTGAAGGAACTGTTAAGCAAAAAAGAACTAGAACTTGAAGGTCTAGAAAGTTCTCAGCCTATTCATATTGCAAATAAAATGAGAAAGCATGTTCTGGAGAGGACGCCAAGGGTGTAGCTGGACAATCACTCCATAAAGATATGACCCATGATTCTACTCTAATCAACAATCTCAGCAGAAGCCAGGAATACAGAGGGGATCACAGCAATACAGACACAACTAGTTTGAACTGAAGGGAACAGAGAGAGATAGGAAGAAATAAATGAAAGCTTTTAGACTTCCAAGATTCTACAGAATGGGACAATTTATCCAACTGGGAGAATGCTATATCCTACAAGAAAAGGAAATAATGACCTTTTGATCGATTCAGAGATCATCAGGGCTACCACTAGCACTACAGGCCCAAGAGCAAGGCTGTTTTCTTCTTAGTTTCAGAGAGCAGGCCCACATCCTTGGTTTCTTTACCCTGCAAAAGCCTATAAGCCATGGGGATAAGGCTGCTGCCCCGGTAGGACTGAAGGGCAAATCATTGGGCCCAAGAGGGTTATTCTCCGGCCTTAAGATCTATTGGAATTTGCTGTGCTAGATTTCCAACTGCCCTGGGACCTGTCCTTCATCTTTCTTTCCTATTTCTCCGTTTTGAAATGAGAATGCCTAGCCTATCTTTTCCCATGACTGTATTTTGGAAGTACATGACTGTCTGGTTTTACAAGTTCACAGTTGGAGAGAAATTGTGCCTCAGGATGAATCATATCTAGTCTCACCCATACCTGAGTTAGACATTTTGGACTTTGAATTGATCTGGAATATATTAAAACTTTTGGGGGCTATTGATATAGGGTGAATGTATTTTTCATGTGAGAAGGACATGAATTCGGGGGAGTGGAGGTCAGAGGGAAGAATGTTATGATATGAATTATGTTCCCTCTAAAATTTATATGTTGAAGCCCTAACCACCTGTCTGACTCTGTTTGGGAATATGGGCTTTAGAAAGGTAGTTCATGTTAAATAAAGTCATAAGGGTGGGGTCCCAATCTGATAGGACTGATATCTTTATAAGAGAAGGAGGAGACATCAGAGGGCTCTCTTTCTCCACATGGACACAGAAGCAGGGCCCTGTGAAGACACACAGGAAGGTGGCTATTTCTAAGCCAGGAAGAGAACGCTAATCAGAAACTAAATTTTGTTTGATTCTTTTTTACGGTTTCTATCTTTCCATTGAACTTGATTCATGTATTTTTCCTGATTTCATTGAGTTGTCTATCTGTGTTCTCTGGAAATGCACTGAACCTTTTAAAAATCATTACTTTGAATTCTTTGTCAGGCAATTCCTAGTTCTTCATATTAGGGGATTGGTTACTGAGAAATTATTATATTCCTTTGATGGTGTCATGTTTTCCTGATTTTTTTGTTGTTGTTTTCCTTATAGCCTTGCATTTGTGTTTGCTCATTAAAAAAATTGGTTACCTCCTCCAGACTTTACAAACTAGTTTCAGTACAGAAAGACATTCATGTGTGGGCGGGCATGAGAGTGCTGACTGGTTGGAATGTGTGGTGGCACCAAGGCCAGGGCACACAGGTTCTGTGGGTACTGGATTCAGGGAAACGGAAGGTCACAAGTTCTGGTGGCAGCATGGCAGCACTGGGCACTGGGCCAGTGGCTTATGGGGTTTTTGAGTCCAGTAGCTGTGAAGTAGCACCAGGTTCTGAGAATACACAGATATGTTGACTGGGGGGTTAGTGTACAGTAGAACTGTTGGGGAGGGTGTACAATATCTCTGGCTCCAGAGGGATGTCACAGCTTGGGCTCCTGGCAGCTCCAGAAGCTGGGGTTCTCATTGGTGAAGCCTGTGAGAGTGCTTGGCAGTAGGTAAGGCTGCTGGGATCTTCCTGCTCTTTTTTCCCCGATGCGGCGGGGGAACTCAAGGCTGATGGGATTCATCTTACCACTGAGCTGTGCCAGCCTGGGGGATAGGTGATGCAGACAAAATGAAACTATTCTTTCTACTCTCCTCTGTGTGGTAATCTTTAGATATTTTGGGCCATTGAGTTGCTGCAGCTTCTTCTGGACTCTGGAGCTCTCCCGGAGCTATTTTCTTCCTGGACATTGTTAAATTATTGTTTTGGTGGAGGATAAGGTTTGGGACCTAATTTGCCATCTTGCTGACATTACTCTACCCATTTATTTCTACAAGAAGGAATCCTATGGGCAAGACATTTTGCTGCATTTCATTGTACAATTGTTTCCTTAGTCAGAGGTTATGCCATGTGAGAGACTGCAATAATGAATAAGGAATTCCACAAATTTAGTGTTGCCAGACATTTGAGCAAAGAAAGTAAATTTGTATGCAGAATACCTATTTCTGTGACAAAAATGGTTGCTCTTTCCTGACTAAAAGATTTCATTCTTAGCTTCTACTCACCTTGGGAATGGTTCTAAATCAAGGGCTCAAGTTTAGCCTTTGCTGTTGCAGTTTGGTCTCTCTCCCTGATACATTGCTCTGTATAGGTGCCTATTGAGCAGGGACCAGTAGCAACGAATTTGAGTCTTACTAAGTTCCTGGAAGTGTTGAGTGATTGTGAGGGGATGCTGAGAATTGGCCTCTCTTGTGACATAATTGACAAAAAAAAAATTAGTTAAAGTTGTTAAACCCTTTGTAGAGCATTTAGAAAATACCAGAAAGCATATGGAGGAAAAAAGTATATAGTTTGATAAGGGCAAAGCATTTATCTATACATTTGTGGATGAGTTTTTAAAAATCGTGAAAAGAAACCCTAGATTTTGAAATAATTATTCCCCAAAGCCACTATTTTACCTATATTTTAAATCTAAGGCCTTACTGTTAAAGAGATGGTTCACATAATTATACCTATGAATGCAGGCATGGGCATCTGCTGAGCACTGCTTAAAAATTGATAATCAGCAGCAAATCAAAGGATTCAGACAGGCTAATGTTAACATCATCATTAAAATGAACAGAAAGATTACACTGATCAAATATAAAAAAGTACTTAAAACATTGAATCTATGGGTTTTTCTGCAAATTATTACCTCAGAAGGCTGTATGATCTTCTCTGCTTTTCAATTAATTGTCAGCACTCATATGATTTTATTACTGCATTATAGTTTAAGATTTTGGTTTAAAGATTAAAATAGCAGCTTGTTTAAAAGGAACTAGGCCTATTCTCTATCCAATTTTTCTCATTCTGATGTTTAGGCTTTAAGGCTTTGAAATATCTTAGAACCCTTAAATAGATACTCCTCAAAAAGAACTCTGACAACACATCTGTGAAAAACGTTAGCATGCTTCAAATGGCCTTTCACATTGGTTATCTTTCCATTGTCATTGTTATTTAACATTGTTCTTTTAGTTCTGGCTAAGGCAATAACCTGTGAAATGGAAATAAACTATAACTAATAGAATCAAGAGAGAAAAAATTATCACTCTTTCACTATAATATTCTAATTTCACAAACGAAGAAAATTAGCACAAAGGGATCAATTGGCTCAAATAAGTTTTAACAGCTCATTAGTGAAAAAGTTGGGTTAACAGAGCTAAGGTTCAGAAAAAATGGCTGAGATAGACTTTTTGTGTGTGGTTTATAATACATAGAGATGATGTATAAAAGAAATAATTTTAAGGCTAACCTTCATTCATCTGTTTGTCTAATAAATTTCTTTTGAGTGCCTACTTATGTAAAAGAACACTGTGCTAGGCTCTGGGGAGAGAGAAAGAGCCTAGGCAGATGCTATCCATCCCTGCTTTTAAGTAGCCTTCACTCCAGACGATTATAGATGTTTCAGATATTTTACCAAAATTAATTACTATTGTGATAAATACTTCCCGAGTGCTAGTAGCATACAAGAAAGGGGGAACCTCACTTTCTTTAGTGAATTGGAGTGAAAAAACAAAGCACAGTCCCTTAAACATTTGGGGAATCAGGTATTTATTTTTTTACTAGATATAGCTTATTTTATTTTTTTATTTATTTATTTTTTTACTAGATATAGCTTATTCAGGTATTTATTTCTTATTTGTTTACCTTATTCTTCAAAATAGAGAAAATGATGCAATGTTACATTTAGATAAACTGGTGGTAATGGAGAAAAATTATATGATAAGTTTTTAAACTATCATTGGGTAAAAAAGCATGACAAAAGAAAAGTGTGATTAAAAGTAATTTGCAGATTTATGATGTTTTGAGCAACAAAGGTTTGCTTTTCTCATCACAGCTCTTTCAGGAATGATCTCCTAAGTCACATGTCTTAAATAGCATGCAAGCTTAGGCCTCCTGTCACATGCTGAATCCTGGCATCATTGTGTAAGCCATCAATGACAACACACTGACCTTAGAGAGCACTTCACAGGACATGGCATAACCCCTCGTTCCAGTTCTTGTCCTTGGGCAAGAGATGGACATGTCTGAAAAATCAGATAAGATGGATGGCAATTTGTTTAGATTCCAGCTGCTTGATCACTGTCACTGAGGGTCAAGAATTCGGATGCTTGAGAAAGACATACTGGCAATGTTTATATGAATCCACAATAATCCTACCTGTAATGGCACCAAAGCATCCCTTCCTCTCCTGATACAGAAAAAAAAAAAAAATGCTAGTAATGTGGATAATCAAGATTTAGGTATCTACCAGAAATAGTTAAAATGCTTTGCAAAATTAATAATGAATGCTATAATGCTACAAAGCAACTATTCAGCAAAGTAGTAGTGGCATTTTATTTTATGCTATTAAAAGAAATTTTAATAGCAACTTTCTCATAAAAAAAAAGCTTCATATAAATGAGAGACAAATGTAACTTGCAGAAAATTGAATAGTTATGCAATTGATTTGTTTAAATATCCGTATAGTTACATTTTATAGTTAGCTGATTGGTTTATGTAAGTCACTAGATGGCAGTATCAACTAGTCGGTATGAAATTTCAGTTCAGGTGCTTTTCAAATATCAAAATAAAAAAAGAGGGTAGAAAACGAGGTTTATTCAATGGTGACTCTGGGTGAGTGTGTCCCTTAGCATG
>NW_011888806.1:7651313-7651831 GCF_000151845.1 Pteropus vampyrus | reverse complement strand
ACTGACATGTTTGGGATATTCTTTACAGTTCTGAAAGGTAGACCTGATTGTGCCCATTTTATAGATGAGAAACTGAAGCTGAAAGGCATTAAATGATTTCTTTCTTGATGCAATAATGAATATAAGAAATATAAAACTTGAAGAACTATGATGTTGTTAGAATAAATTAAAATGTCCGTGTTCTATTCAAGCAATTTGAGATATAGGAAAATTTATTTTAGGAAAGATATTTGCTGCATAGTACTCTTTAATTCTATATCCATCCTCATTTGCTCTGTCAATTTTGCCATTTCTTGGGAATCCAGGTGTTGTCTAAAGACCAGTTTGTTGAAACGTTTGCCTTTATTTGAAATGTTCTGAAAAGTTTAATTTTTTTGTTATCGCTCATAAAATACTAAAATTAAGACTTCAGTTTAATTTTATTCATAATGTAACATTTATTCATTTAAAAATACAGTGGGTACAATGAATAAAATAAAATAGAAAACATTATAATTTCCTCATCAGATAACCTGGCT
>NW_011888806.1:7632872-7650688 GCF_000151845.1 Pteropus vampyrus | reverse complement strand
ATATATATATATAATCATTCTATTGTGATGAGAACATGTTTGAATGTTTTCAGTACTTTTAAATTTACTGAGGCTTGTTTTATAGCCTAACATATAGTCTATGTTGTAGAATAGTCAATAGTGCACTTGAGAAGAATGATATTCTGCTCTTGTTGGGTGGAGTGTTTTATGGATGTCTGTTAGGTCTAGTTGGTTTATAATGTTGTTTGAGTCTTCTGCCTAGTTGTTCTATCCATTATTGCAACTGGAGTTTTGAAGTCACCAACTCTGTAGTTGAATTGTCTGCATATTTAATTGTCAGTTTTTGCTTTATGTATGTGGGAGCTCTGTTCTTAGATCTATGTATGTTTCCAATGTTATATCTTCCTGGTAGATTGACCCTTTTATCATAAAATGTCTCTCTTTATTTGTAGTAATGTTTTGTTGTTGTTTCAAAGTCTGTTTTGTCAGATATTATTAGAAATCTTCCAGTTTTATTTGATCACTGGTTGAATCTTTTTCGTCTTTTCACTTTCATCCTATTTGTATGTTTGAACTATAAGTGTTTCTCCTGTAGATAGCATATAGTTGAATTTTGCTTTTTTATCCAACCTGATGTTCTCAGCTGTTTGATTGGGTTGTGTAATGCATTTACAGATAATGTTGATGTAGTTCATTTTAAGTCTGTTATTTTGCCTTTTGTTTTCTATGTCTTATGTCTTTTTGATTTCACTGTTTCTAGTAGCTATTTTCTTTTGTGTTAATGAATATTTTCTAGTGGTGGCTCTAAGACTTATGGTATACATCCTAATTTATCAGAATCTACTTCAGACTTATACTGACTTAATTCCACTGAGATACAGAAAGTTTACTCTTTTATAGCTCTATCCACTTGTTTTTTGTACTATTATTATTATTACTACATATATTACATCTCTGTATGCTACAAATCCAACAAACATTTTTATAATTGTTCCTTTATATAATTTTATGTATTTTAAAGGAGTTGAGAGAAGAAGGAGAGCAAGAATATATTTTTAGAGTTTATTATGTTAACCTTTTCAAATACCATTTCTGGTTCTCTTCACTTGTTCCTGTGGATTCAAGTTATCATCTGGTTTTATTTCTTCACTTGAAAACAGCTTTGCTCTCACACATTCTTTATGTTGTTATTGTCAAATGTATCTCTAAATGTTGTAGGCCCAATGACACAATTATATACATATTATTTTATGCATTTGCTTTTTAAATCAATTAGGAAAAGAAAGGAGAAAAATATGCAATTGTACTGTATTTTATTATTATATCGTTACTTTTACTGCATTTTTTGTTTATTATATGTAGATTTGAATTACTCTTGTGTCACTTACCTTCAGCCTAAACAAATTTATTCAGTACTTTTTATAGGGTGAGTCTACTAGCAACAGATTTTCTATTTTTGTTTATCTGGGAATAACTTTATTTTGCCTTCATTTTTGAATAATAATTTTGCTAAATATAAGATACTTGGCTGACAGTTTTTCTTTCAGCCCTTTAATGTGTTATCCCACTGTTTTCTGGCCTCCATTGTTTCTGATATGAGGTCAACTTTTAGCTTGCTAGGGTTCCCTTGCTTGTGATGAGTCTTTTTCTCTTACTGCTTTCAGGATTTCCTTTATCTCTTTGCCTTTCAACATTATCACTACAATGTGTCTGGACGTAGATCTCTTCCATTTTGATTATTGAGCTTCTTGGATGTGTAATGTTTTTCATCAGCCTTGAGAATTTTTCTGCCATTACTTCTTCAAATATTTTTTCTGCTCCAGTCACTCTCTCCTCTTCTCTGGCACTCTCATTATGCAAATGTTGATGCACTTGATATTGTTCTCTAATTCTCCAAGACCATTAATTTTTCTTCATCACTTTATCTCTATTCTTGAGATAATTCTTCAAGTTTGTTCATTCTTTCCTCTGCCAGATCAAATCTAATGTTGAGCTTCTGCAATAAATTTTTCATTTTGGCTATGTACTTTTAATATTTTATATGATTTCTATCCCTTTATTGATGTCTCTATTTAATCAGATGTTGTCATCATAGCTCCCTTATTTAAGTATGGTTTCCTTTAGTTCTTTGAATGTATTAATAATAACTGCTTTGAAGTCTTTATTTGCTAAGTTGGACATCTGGATCCTGTTAAAAACAGATTCTGTTGCCTGTTTTTTTTCTGCTCAAAGATCAGTTTACTGGATTTTTTTTTTGCATGTCTTTTAATTTTTTGTTGAAATCTGGACATTTTAGATACTATATCATAATAATTCTGGAAATGTATCTTCTGAGGCTTTTTGTTGTTGTTTACTTATTACATATTTCAGTGATTTGGCTGGGTTATTTTAGTGAAGTCGATCTTTCCATCAACGTTCATTTTCTGATGTCACTCCTCAGAGTGTGGAGGCTTGGGCATGTGCACAGTCACTCTGGGAAGAAACTAGTTTACCAGAGCTCTCTCTGTCTCTTTCCCTGATAACTCTATTGAGCCATTTGTCTCTGTTGGTATTACACCTATCTGTTAGCCTCCACTCATTTAATGCTACGTGCTTTATTGTTTTTGTTAATGTACTAGGCATAAATCACTTCACACTCTGATCTAATTAAACTCAGTCTTCTTTCTAGAGGCAGCCTTTGAGGTCATCTTTGTGGTTTGTAACAGTCCCAGGGAGGCAGGTGGCATTCTCCTTAGCTTTCTCTTCTTGGTTTTCTCTGGTAAACTTTTATTGTTGCACAGTTCAGCTTGTTACTCTCATGGAGCTACCAGGCCCATCTACATTGCTTATCACCAAAATCTCCATCATTGTTGATGATTCACTTAAACTTGATGTTTTTCACACTCTGTTTCAAATAAAGTCAATTTCCATGGGGAAAGATTTAGAACTCTGTTTTAATGGCCTGCTTTTGTCCCTGAGGAAGACTTATATACCACTGTTCCGGAGCTAGAAGCAGAGTCAGTGGCCACATTTCTCAGAGTGGCATGCCTGCTTTATGAGCTGGGTACTAAGTGGGGATATTCTTGGAGTGCAACCTCTACCCTACATGTAGGGGCAAGATGATCAGAACCACAATGTTCTCAGCCTGCTGCATCTGCAGTAGAGCTTCTGACCTACAAGTGACAGTTGTATAGTGGAAAGTGTCCCTTGATCTCTTGTCTACACTCGCCTGAATTTAGCCCCTGTAACACAGAGCTGGTGGGGATAAGAAATGCTGTGGGCCTGACCCTCTCTGTGAGACATTGCAGCCCTGGAATAGGAGTTGACAGAGAGGATTCCCCACCACCTTAGCCACAGCCATACAAAATGGGGCTTCTACTCCATTTTGATGGGAAGACGGGGAGTGGGGTCATAGCTTAAATGTCACATACTCTGGCTGTGCTTACCAAGACATAATACATTTTACTAAGTGAATGTTTAGAATAATTTAGACAGACTTTAAATAGTATTAAAAATAATAATATTTACAAGTTATGGCTGTTTTGCAGTTAAGAGGGCCCATAGAGCTCCTCACGTTACCATCCTGAATGCTGATTCCTCATATGATATTCAACAAGTAATAGAAGTTGAAACTTACTGAATGGTTAGTGTTGCCAGAGAGAAGCCTAGGAATTTTACATGTTTTAACTCATTGGATTTTTACCTCAAAATTATAAAGTAGTTACTATATGGTCCCCTTTTTTATAGATAAAGAAACTAAGGGACACAGAGTTTAAGCAACTTACACAAGCTGATAAATAAAGATCAGGATTTGAATCTAAGCCATCTGGCTTCTAAGCCCAAGATCATGTTATGCTATTTACCATCATTGCTCAAAAAATTAAAAACCTCAAATTGGTTGACACTCTGCACGTAATCACACTGAATCCCTTCATATTATAATTGAGTTCTCCCACAGAATAATAGTTTTTAAAATGACTTTCACTGCTCCAGACCTACTCAGAAATTAGAATTTAAAAATAAATACAAAAAAGTCTTGCTTCCTTTATTTTATCTTATTCTTCTCAGCCCACACAAAGAGTCACATGTGTGGCTTGGTTCCTTCTTTAGCATCCATAGCTGGGCCACCTTCCACTTACATTGGTAGAACTTCTTCTAGTGGTGGATAAGTCAAATTCTAAATCTTTCATGTATCTTATCTAAAATTCCATTAGGTCAACAGGTTACCACACATTTCAGAATCAGATTTTTTTCAAAATTAGCTTACTTGCTAACTACCACTTCCTTTAGAAAATAGCATTTCAAAGTTGAAGCAATGTTCTCGAAGTCTAAAAAAATTTTAGTAAAAACTCATATTAAATGCTATGAATTGAATTATGTGTTCTCCACCGCCCCCCATCCTTGATTTATATGTTGAGCCTTATCCCCCATTGTGACTATATTTTGAAACAAAGCCTTTAAGGAGTTAATTAAGGTTAAATGAGGCCACAAGAGTGGACATCTTTCTAATAAAACTGACGTCCTTAAAGAAAAAGATACCAGAGATTGCTCTCTCTCTCCATGTACACAAAATGAAGAGGTCATGGGAGGACCCAATGAGAAGATTGCTGTCTACAAATCAAAAAGGGAAACCTCACCAGAAACTAACCCTGACAGCATCTCGATCTTGGCCGTCTAGCTTCCAGAATTGTGAGAAAATAAATTTCTGGTATTTAAGACCCCCAGTCTGTGGTATTTTGTTATGTTAGTCCTAGCAGACAAATTCATTAAACTTCCCCATATTATTTGAAGGAAATTAGAAAGAGAACTAATGAACTTAAACCTTATTGGGATGAATCCGTTATTAAGAAACTTATACCTACTTACATAAGGTAGGGATGCGAAAGCCTAGTCTCAGACAGATAGCCTTCTCTGTAAAGCAACATCCAAACCCTATTACTTTATGGGAAAATTGAAGTGTTTATGGTGGTATTTCCTCCAATCTTTTTTTTTCTGAAGTTAAATTTTCTCTTTAGGGCCTGCATCTGAAGGTTCTATTTAGGGCATAGCCTGCACACTGGTGAGAACAAATGAAAAAGCCAATATTTTGGCCTTTCTTTTGCTTTGAAATTCCCAATTTCTGTTCTTCACCTATTATTTATATAACTCCAGATGAATCCTAAGGGTTTTTTTTATCCTTGTGTCTGCTGACCTTTCCCAAGTCTGAACCTTCAAATGTCATAGGAATTACAATGACTCATGCCATTGATTCTTCCACAAAAAGCTTACTTTTCACAGTTTCATAGTCTCCCAGGTTCTAATAACTTCTCTTATTATTATGTCAGTGCACACCTCCCTGTGGCTTCCAATTTTCTGCCATGACATGACCCAAGCAATACTCTGAATTTGGCTCTTAGTTCTGGATGAAAATAAAATATGAAAGGAAAACACCTGGGTCTGCCTCAAAGAAATCATTCCATCCTCCAAGGACAAACATCACCACTTCTGTCTTGGTACATCTTTGGGAAGAGCTAGAGGAATTCTGGACTCCCTCTTGAGTATTTGACTGTCCTTTATTAGACTATAAGTAAATGCAACCTAAAGTCAGGCATGGTGTTTGTTTGTTTGTTTTTTATAGATATTTATAACACCTAACACATTTTTAGACAGATTGTAGAGACCAAAAATATTTGTTGAGTAAATGAATGAGCCATATATTCAATCTCCAGGTAATCACAATGTGGTGACAAGACTAAGGACATGAATAATTTAAATAAGAGGTGAAAAGAAGTAACCAAATATAGTTTTCTAAGGCACCAGAGAAACTACTTTCAGTACTATGCCTTTCTCCACTTTTCTAATAGACTTTGGTGGAGAGTCTGGATCTCTTGGGTTCAAGCCTTGGTCTTGTCACATATAAGCTTTGTGATTCTGTGCTCTCTGGACCTGAGTTTATTCTGAAATAAACTAGTTTTAATAATGCTGTTATGAAAAAACAAATAAAAGTGCCTGTGGAAATATGTTGTGCACCAAAAAATATGATATAGTACTAATATTATATAGCACTGTGATATTTGTGATAATGTCACAAATATAATGTCACAAATATCACAGTGCTCTCTCTCTACTGTTGAAAGATGTGATAAAATAAATTTATTTTATGAAGATTTAAATATCTATTTGTACTGTACTTATACACACACATATCACAACATCTGGTGATTAATAGTTAAATAAAATTAATGAGGCCTTCCATTTTTATTAGTTACATAGTCATCCAGTGAAAGCAATAGCTTTTTTCCAAAACATCTATATTTTCTATTTCCCTTAAGTTCCAGGTTTCCCTGGTTGACCTTGCTTTGAACTGTGCTCCCTTGTAGATAAAGGGAAAGTATTTAGCTTGTTTTAAAGGCACTAACCTTTCCCTATGCATCTCATTGCAAGACTGCCATCCATCCCTGCTGTGCTTGCCGTAAATCAGAGGACTGTATACTTTGATGTTTACTCCTTTTTATTTCTTTATTTCTTTTTGTCTATAATACAAAATATTCTAACTGTGTGTGTGTGTGTGTGTGTGTGTGTGTGTGTGTGTGTGTGTGTGAGAGAGAGAAAGAGAGAGAGATGTGTGACAAGCTTGCTTCTATAGTGCATGCTAATGACTTTCTTAGCCATGGGCATTTTATTGTAGTAGTACCATGTTGAAATTGAGAAATAATTTATACTTCATCATGCCCTGGCAAAATACATTTCTACTGATATGGAAATAGTGTAGAATTGGACGTTTTCTTGTGACATGTTACTTAATAAATTATAAACATTATCCTATTGGGTCTAACAGTGGTACATAAATGACCATTTGCAATATCAGGTAGCTTATGGTTCAACATGAATATTTATTATGATTTAATATGAATGCTTACTATTTAGTATTAAAGTTGTATATGTTATTACCAGTAGAATTAAGGGTGCGTTGGTGATTTTAACATTTAAAAGTCAGAGTTTAATAACCTCACCAGGATATTCATATTCTAAATGATTGATTTGAAATTCCATAGTTTTCAAGAGGTAACTAGCAAACACATTTCAATTGCATTAAACTACACAGAAAATGAATCTTTAGACACCATCTGGCTATTTATCAAACCATAAATAAGAACATTTTCACACTTACTGTTTCACATGATTGGAACGAAAAGTAAAAATTCTTTTTCTTAATATAGTAACTAAAAATATTATATGCTGATTATTATTCTTACTTTTAAAATTCTTCCTTCTCCATTTAATCACAAGTGTTATTTAACAATTATTAGCATCCAAGAAACTGTCTTAAAACTCTCTAGCTCGTTTACCCCATATTCCAGATGAGGAAACACTGGCCTGAGAAGCAACTTGTGCATGTATTTATGGTAGTTAGGTGGTGGCACCCTGAAATCGAGCTTTTTGGGCTTCTTGCATGTGCTCCACTACACTTCCATTGTATTGAAAAAAAAAAGTAGATTGGGCAATGTTATAAGTCTCTTTGATCTGGGAACCTGACCAATTTTTAAGTGATTTGTATGTGTTCATGGGTGGCTCAATATATACAAGGAAAAAAAAATTTAAAATGTGTAAAGCACCTTATAAACAACTTTTCACATTCAACATATTCTTAAATTCTCATAACCATATGCACATTTTCCTGGTGAGGAAATTTAAGCTCAGAGCAGTTTAATAAACTGTTTGTAGTCAGATAGCAAGTAAATAGCAGTGCTCTGACTCAGTCATAGGACCGCTGTTTACACAGATGATACTCTTTCTACTGTACCATTTTTGCCTCATAATCCAGAGCCATTAATAAATTTAGTGTTTATAATGGCCTTGGAGACCAAAGATTTTATGGTAGAATGTTGATAAGAGTTCCTGTGTCCATGTAAAAACATGTGAAAAATAATCTGAGCCTCTTCTCTTATGTTCCAGATCCTTGAGTTACATGTGCTGATCAGGAGTTATAGGGAGTGAAAATATTATGAATGTATGAGGTTTATCCTGAGTTGGGGGAGGATGTGTACTTTAACTAAAGCTTCAGAAAAATAGCTGAAGAAATTGCAAGTTTGTGCACTGTGATTATTTAAATTTGTTTTCTTAAACTGTAAAGACTTTGAATACAGTCGTTAAAAGAGCTGCCTAAACTACAAATGACAACTGGGCCTTTTAGGTAAAAGAAGGCCTAGAGAGAGGGTGAGTGTTAAGATTTCTATCTGATGGCAGAGGCAGAGGTAGAAAAATGAATGTTCAGACCTTTAATGTGAAGGCAGTAAGTCTGCATCTACATTAATGTCCACTGGGGTTTTGAGTGCCAGAACTTCTGGCTTGGGTCATGGGCCAAGGAGGAGCTAGGTTGGAGGATGGTGCATTAACAATCTATTGCTAATTACCACAACATTTAGAAACTTAAAGAAACATCATTTATTATTTCAAAGTTTCTGTGAGTCAAGAATTCTAATGCAGCTTAGCTGGATGGTTCTAGTTTAGGGCCTGTAATGAGGTTGTAGTCAAGATGCTGGCTGGAGCTGCAGTCATCTCAAGGCTTGACTGGAGAGGGAGGAATTACTGCAATGGCTCACTCACATGGCTGTGGGTTGGAAGATTCAGTTTCCTACCGTATGGGCCTCTCCACAGAGCCACTTGAGCGTTTCCAAGATGTAGCAGTTGGCTTCCCCCAGAATGAGTGATCTAAATGAGAAGGCCAAGAGAAAGCTGCAATGCCATTTCTCTAATATGGAAGGCCAGACATTGTCATTTCCACCACATTCTATTTGTTAGAAGTCAGTCACTAAGTCTGGCCCATATTCATGGGAAGGGGAATTAGGCTCTGCCTTTTTAGAGGAAGACTGCAAAAGGATTTGTTCACTTATTTGAAAACCATCCCAGATATGTTAGACAACGTGTGTGTGTGTGTGTGTGTGTGTGTGTTTTAATGCTCACTATTAGGAGGGGTCTGAGTCAGCACCATGTTTCAAACCCTCATTTGACATAAAATAAAATTAAGACTGAGTTTCAATGATTTCACCAAAACTCATGACTGTTAATGAAAGAGATGTGCCAATAGCCCTATTTGTCGGAATCCCAGACTCCTGGTGTTTTCCATTTACAAATACATAAACTTTAAAAAAATATATTTTGTCTATTCTTCCTGTGCATTTGGAATGTAGTGGGAGCTTGCTAAATTAGTTTTAAGAACACCTAGAAGAGTTAATGACAAGTCTCCAGGGTCAGGCAGCAAGGCAAATGTAGCCAGAAGGAGGAGCAACAATGTCCCTTCTATCCTGTTCTACAAACAAGAAGCATCTATACAACAAGGCCCCCCATACAACACATGACCCTAAGGTCACAAGCAAAATGTTTACCTTCTCTGTTAAAGCATTTCTTGACTTCACTTCTGCAACAAGTAAGATCGAAGGCTCTTTCATCTGTGTTCTCACCGTACATTCTTCTGTTTCAGGACCACTTCATTACCTCTCTTTTTACATATCTGTTTCCTCTACTTTGTAGGACCTGGCTGTGTCTCTCATTTTGTATTTCCAGTACCTAGCAGTGTCTAGTTCATGACAGGCATAGCGATGGGCACAACATATAATAACAATGATAACATTGTTTTATGGAATTACTGAGTGCATTTGTCATTAAAAAATATTTGACATTAATCTGGCACTTAAAAGGAGGCAAGTCATTTTGTTTATTATAGGACTATCTACTGTGTGGTCACAGCTTTCACAAACTTCCCAGCCAGACTATATATTTTTTAAATTGATTCATTGATTGTTAAAATTGAAATATATTTGACATATAACATTGTGTAAGTTTAAGGTATATTGATACCTTATATAGCAAATCAATATTCTGGTACAATATATTGATTTGATACATTTATATTGCAACACAATTGCTATCGTAGTGTCATAATTATCATTTCTTATAGTAGTGGGAACAATTAAGATCTAGTCTCTGAGTAAGTTTAATGTTTATAATACAGTTTTGTTTTATATCAGACTACAGTTTTAAAGGGTTTAGGACAAGTTCTCACATAGAAATCAAGCAATAGTTATTTATTTATTATTTTATTTTATTTTATTTTATTTTATTTTATTTTATTTTATTTTATTTTATTTTATTTTATTTTATTTTATTTTATTTTTTAACTAATTGGCTTCTCTGTTAGCTGACCGACATAGCTATGACACTTGCTCAGATGAAAGTGACATAGAGAGGCTTCTGAGTCTCTAAGTGAAGAAGATGGCACTTCTCTTGACCACCACCAGGTGTCCTCTGTCAGTTATTCTAGCCCGTTTCATATATTTGTTTGACTTCTCTTATGTCTGTAAGATTTTGCAAGCAGACATATTTTAATATTTTTTATAATCACCCTTATAACAGGCTGACAAAGGCAGGATTTAAAATCGTGAGCTAGTGTGAATGAACTGAAAAGGTATATGAAGGCCATGAGAGATGTTCAAACTCCGAAAAGAAGCTTTTTGAATTATTATACATTTTTTTAATTGGCATAGTTTTCCCAGAATAGTACATAATTGCTTTTGGTTTCTCCCTCTTAGAACCAGTCTCTTTCCTCCCCATATTTATATATTTATTCATCTATAGAGAAAGAAAGGAAAAAAGGACCATCTCCATTTAAACTGAACTGTATCTATTTCATGTTCCTGGCTTTGAAAATTGGCTTTCATGCTATGTGCTTTTCCAGAAATAGAAATAATTGGATACTGCTCTAAGTTAAAATAAAAGTATGTCTAAGTATTTTATAAGAGCAAAGGATGATAAATTGTAGTAAGAATTGGCTGCTCATAGGCAAGTGATGCTCAGTAAGCACCTCAAAGTTATGTTTTTCACATTCCACTGAAGTCAAATTTAATTTATGGATTTGGGATAGGATCCCACAATTTGTTAAGAGTCTCAGTTAAATACATTCACTGAAACCTCATAACCTCAGAAACTATCTTTGGCATAAACTATTTTATAACTCCTTCTCTGTATTCAAATTTCAGCCCTAGAGTCTAATATAAAAAATTTTAATTTTAATTAAATTCAGAGCTTTCTCAACTTTTCTTTTTCTGTTTCTTTACACCTTATACCTTTAGGATATGCTCTTCCAGGATATGATCTTCCTACCTGATGGAAAACTTCTGTGTCAAGTTCTCCTCTTCTTATTTCTCATTTTCTGGGGGTTTTTTCCCCCTAAAATGAATTATACTAAATCACAAACAGCTTTTAAAGAAAAGCAAAGCATAAAATTGTATTAGTCATTACCCTAAATGTTAATGAATTTTATGGGCTATTTTGAATAATATTTGGATTATATATAAATCAGGGAATTAAAATCATGACTATCCTGGGATAAATGAATTGGTATATAACGTCTCTAAAGATGTATTTTATGTATGTAACTAGTCAAATAGAGCCACCATTTATTTAGTAGGTAAAGACTATTAAAGAATTGCTAGTTAGAGAGTATAATACTCAGATCATTGTAAAGGAACAAAGATTTAGAAATTGCTGAAGAAATTACCAACTTGTTAAGGTGATACATTAAAAAGAAAAAAGAAACAAAAAACTTCCATGAGACAATGGATCAGTAAGACCAAATGTAATACAATGTGGTCCCCATACCTAGGTCCCATACCTCAGAAAACTTTCTTAGAGGATTCAGGCAATCATAAAGAGCCACAGTAACAAAAGAAAGGAGAAAGAGAAAAGAGGCGTAATGAGTAAGAAAGTAAGCGAGACAGATGAAGAGATAGATACTCACACAGAGAAAATGATGATCCATTATAAAAACCCAGGACAACTTCAACAACATTCAAAGAGCAAGATTGGAAGAAAGTATTAGAAGTCATCTTTTCTCTTTCTGGCCTACACCTTTGTCAGGCAGAGACATTACAAGTTGGGTGGTGAAGGAGACTTATGTTGAAAGGAACAAAGACCATCTTTAAGAAGTTAGTAAGATTTTTGATGGAAAGTTTTAGGGACCATGCGTGTTGGCCAATGTTGCCTTTGCATTGGTAGTTGGCTTAGATTCTGAAAAGTTTTTCCAAAAGAAAAGAATTAGGAAGATTAACAGCAGGTTTTACTTCTAAGACTTTGAGCTTATATTTTAGGCATAGAAAATAAAAATGAGAAAAAATATTAAGATCTGAAGTTCTTTTCATGATTACAAATTTGTTTTTCCTAGAATATATGCTGTGGTAGACCTTCGATGGTGTAGGGCAGTATGAAAACCAAAAATAAGGAGGAATCCACCAGGAAACATTTCCTGGACAACTTGCTTTTGATCATTTTTTGAAATACGGAACACAAAAAAGAGCAGAGAGAAGAATGAGAGATATACGCTATGACCCCAGATGAATCGTCCAACAAATTCCAATATTTATAAAAAAGATATGAGTTCACCCAATCAGCTTTTGAAATAAATAACCATATGTATAAAACAGTGAAATAGAACTCACAGAATTTCCAAGGTGAAAAGAAAATAAGAGATAATCTGATCCAACATCTGTTTTTGAATGAAATCCTTTTACTGCATCCTTGGTAATGAAAACCATACTCCATTTGAATATTTTCTTTCAGAGTGAACTCCATACTGCCCCAAACTACCAGTTCCTATTTTGGGGCAAGTCCCATTGTGAAAATGTCTGTCTTGGATTCTGCTATACTTTATAACTTCTATCTTCCCTAGCTCTGTTCTCTAGATGGTATTTCCATTTAAGTAATTTCATCCATATATAATGTTCTTCCTAAATTTTCTCTTTCCTAGACTAAGTACTCTCAAATCTCACATCTGTTGCCTATATAGTTTCATTCATAGACTTTTCCCTGCTTCTGGGTGCTTCAGATTCACTTAGATGAAGATAATATCCATGTCAAGAGAAATAAAAATATGAGACTGCTACTGAGTTGGTACAGAGTATTAAAGAATGAAATGATGATATTTATTATGATGAAATTGATCAAGAGATTTAAAGTGACAACTAGATGGTAAATTATCATGAAAAATTAAAGCAAGTGCAGGTAGCATGCCACATTATAGGTAACAAAGCCAGAGTTAGGAATTTGGAGATTCAGTCTGACAGATATGCAGCTAGAACCATGGATTCAAGAACACACAGAGAGGGTTTGGGAAATGAACAACCAGACAACCAGACAACCAGATGAGTGAGGAGCATGGGTGATACAGGACACAATGTACAGGTCTCCAGTAAATCAGTTTATATTCATCATTTTTAAAAAATGATGTAGGACCATTAAATTTGTACAGAATAGATATGGAAAACTATTCTAATAACAATTCCCAACAGTTCTTTTTCATAAGGTAAATGTTTTTGATATTATATAAATTATACTCATTTAAAGAAACTCAAAATTCAAAAAAACTAGATAGAAATAGTAAAAATTACCTGAAATCACCTTACCATGAGAAAACCATATTTACCATTTGATGATTATTTTCTTTAATGAATCTCCTTATGAACACACATTTGCACGCACTGAAACATGCATACACAACATTACATATTTGGGTCATAGCAAATATACAATTTTTAATGAGAACTTGAACTTTTCAAGTTTTTCCTAAACTTCTCTCTTTCCTCTTCTATTCCATTCTTTGCCCCACCTCTAAGTGATCCGCATTATAAACCTCATATGTAACTTTCCATGTATGTCTTCATGCTTAAAATCATGCATATGAAAGTTTTATTTACTTATTATTTTATAAAAGTGGGATTATATTATATGCATTTTTCTCAACTTGATGTTTTCCTTGAAACTCCTCCAGTTCATGTGGTGGGGCTTTAGTGTATTCTTTTTTATGGCTGTATAATATCCTGTGGTAGGAAAGCATCATAATCTATTTAACTATTCTACTAAATGGCTTTCTCTTTGTTTCAGAGTTTTACCATGACAAATGTGGAATAACCATCCTTATATAAAATGGCCTTACTCACTGATGCTTTTATTTTTATGGGGTAATTTCCCAGGAGTGGGATTGCTGGGTTTACAGACATGTACATTTTAAATTTTTAATAGACACTGCCAGATGGCTTTCCAAAAAGCCTGTAACAATTTACATTTCCACCTTTTTTTCTACATCCCTGCCAGTAGTTGGTGTTATTAGTGTTTTATTTCTAGCAATCTGATGGGTGAGCTGTGATAACCATTATTATTGTAATTTACATTCTTTTTGAACTACTTATAACTGCCTATTCATATTTTCCGTCATTTTTTTAAATAATATGTTAGAATATTAGGATTTAAACTAAAATAATTTAATACATTTTTGCATCACCAGAAATAAATGCAATTTGTGAAGGAAGATAAAACTGTTAAATATACTCTTTGTAATAACAAGCATTTCATGAACCTCTTTGATATTACTTAATCCTGAGGCAATTAGGGAGTCTGTTGCAAGGCCAGTCTATCAGCATCTCAGGAGCACAGATGGGCAGGCTTAAGAGAATTCACTGATGGAAACCTGAAGTTCAAAAAGTATCTGTTCTATGAGATATACATATTTTTAAAAATAATAAGTGGTTGGGAGAGAAGGTTTAAAGATAGAAGGAAGTAATTACATGGGTTGCAGGTGAATGTGGTAGGACTCAGAATACCAATGCCAAAGGCTCAAATTCTGAGAGGAAAAGTGTAAAAGGGAGATCCATCAATTATTCCAGAGATCTGGTTGGCATGAAAGGCCATATGCAGAAGATAAGGTGAGAATACAGACATTCTGATGTAGAAGGTGCATATTTGTGTTGGAAGCTCCTTTTGAAGGCCTTACTCCTAATCATCTCTAATTCTGCTCCAAAGCCAACACTTCTCAGTATGGCTCCTGACAGGATCAGACTTGAGATGAACATCTGATTTTTCATTTTCAAGTCCACTAGTTTATTATGTTACCTTGCAGATGGCTATTTGTAAAATAATTAGAACTTATTTATTTTAGGGCAAATGTTAGATGGAATAAGTCTTTATACTGAATCCCTCATCAGTTCATATGTTTACATTAAATTTTTGTAAATTAATATATTCAAGTATTTTGAGTCAATCCAGAAGTGAAATTTTCAGAATCAGTTTGGCCATCTAGCTTCTTCAACAGTGATAAATGCCTTTCACACCCCTGGTGAGAGCACTCAGGATTTCTTGGGCTTCAATAATTCAAATATGTCTACAGGTATTGATTTTATACTCAGCATGATGGAATTTTAAGTAGAGAGATAAAAATAAAGCAACAGTAAAGATAAATTGAGTGGATTATTCAAAAAAAAAAAAAGCCCTCTCTTTACATTACTGCTTTTGAGTAAAGTTTGTAAGCATGGCTTCATACACAGATCCCCTTGGCAAAGGGTAGAAAACATTGGAGTAAGGCATTTAAGGAAATTTTCTGATTGATCATTGATTGATCACTAAGTTACACTGATAAAAGGGTGTCCCCTGGGAGACAGGCTTAAAAATAAAAACACAATATGCCAGACATACCATGAAATTGTAAAGTGGATTTTCCCAGCATTAGCTTATACAAGAGTGGAAATGGACCAGCTGAGAAAGGATGATCTTCAACAAGAATAAGTAAAAGGAGTGGGGAAGATGCTTTTCTTCACCTTTAACCAAGTGGGGACTCTCCTAGAAAGGCCATCTGGAGGACCAAATAATACAGTGCTCCAGGGGCCGAGGTGAAGTTAATAACAGTGAACCGGAGAATATAAACACAAAAATTACTGAGAATCCAATGCCAGATGACAATATGTAAAATAGACTCTAGTTCTCTCTTCCTCTGGGACAACGACTGAGTTGGAAATGGCAGCTTAAAAAAATGAGATTGGAGCTGGCAGGATATAGAGAGAAGTTTTTTCTCTAGGATCAGGCCCCATTCACTCACTTCTGGCTTCTAGTCTTGAAGGAGTACTAAACGAGGAGAACAGACAACCAAATGGAATAGAAGTTTGGTGTTACCAGCAGTGAGACCGAAGTAGAGGTTAAAGAGATTAAGGACACAGTCTTCCAGATGGCCAAGTCTGTCCAGGACTTCTGACACAATTGTAAAGAGTTTACTAAACTGCAGATCAAAAGAAATAGTCCTCATGAGACTGAGTTCATTTCAGCATCAACTGTAAGTTTAGGAGTTTCCAAGGTAGCCCTCATTTCTGACCAGCTGCCTATAAATCTGGGGGTCCCCATATTATCAAACCTGAGGGTTTGATAATTTATTAGAACAACTCATACAACTCAGGAAAGCACCATAAGATTACAGTTTTATTATAACAAAAGACTACAAATTAGAACCAGCCAAAGGGAGCTCCAAACTCAAGGCGTGCATATCCTCAGGGACACATTATTCTCCTGGCATTGGTGACATGTGGCAATAAGTACACAAGTATTGCCAACACAGGAAACTCACCTGACTTTGGTGTCCTGAGATTTTATTAAAGTTTCATTACTTAGGCAGGATTGATTGAATCGTGGCCCATGTGGATGAACTGGATCCCCAGCCCTTCCCTGCTGGAGGTCAGGCTGATATCTCCTGACTCAAAATTCCAACCTTGTCTTTCTGGCATGGTCAGCTCTCATCCTAAGACTACAGATGTGGCTCTGCCCACCCTGAACTTAAACTATAAGATGTGGTTCAGGGGCTGACCTTGAATAACAAAGACTCTCTTATCACCTAAAAATCCCAAAGCTTTACCAGTTACCTCCCAGGAGCCAGGGCAAAGGCCAGACTTATCTTTGGGCAAATTAATTTTTAACTACCCAGATGTTTTCATTATTTTAAGTGGCTGCATGTTCATATTGAAATGACATTGCTTTTGTGAAATGTGGCTAACAGGGATTAAGAAATTCAAAGATGGGGAAAGAAGTAGCCCAGACTTGAAGGGTCAGTGAAAAAATATATAATTGCTTATAATTGTATACCCTTGAGTTGACTCCTCAATACACCTGTTACTTAAGAAAGATGGGCATATTTCAAACGTAGGTTTGTACAAAATCAAAGTCCACGCTCTTTCTATTATGCCACATGGTGATTTTTTTTAAACATTTTTTTTCTACAGAGATAAAGTTATAGTTTTGGTTTGAAAAATGAATAAAATTCTATGTGCTTAATTTTCCTTACCCAAAATAGGAAACTTACATTCAAAACATTTCATTGTGCGTAACCTTTAGTTCATTATAGGACAACACTATTGTGAAAACTTTAATTCATAGGAGTTTCTCATGTTGAAGATTAAAACAATGAGAAAAGTTGAAGTAACAATATGCTTCAAAATAAATTACTTTAAAAGCTATTTTATCGAAATAAATTTTAAAAAGAGAATTGTACTACCACTGCGAGGCAGATACTATTCAGCTTATGTCACTTTGCACATAGTCTGAATATCAGCATTAGTGTAAAGAAAAGTTGCTAGGTCAAAAAGCCAATTTGCGAAACAATGCTAATGAACTATAAGTAATAAACTCATGTTATCATATGAGAAAATGGTCAGAGACTACTGCTGTATGAAAAGTATACATCTGAGTAAAAGGAGATGAGAATGAAAAGATGACTTTCATTTGACATTTTCATATTTTGTTGTAGGAAAACATAAAATATTAATTTTATTTTGGAATAATTTGAATGATTTTTAAATTAATTAATTTAATAATTATCAAATGTGCTTTTTCTCTTAGATAAAACTTTGATATTTCAAAGTGGAAGTTGCTATAAGTATGAGTCTTATGTTAAACAGGAAAATGAATTTCTCAATAAAAGTCTGGGATGGGATACTAAGTGGCGAGGCTGTGTCATTAACTGATCCACGAAGGGTGTTTTTCAAAAAAAACCCTTGAGATTCATTTTAATCTTCCACCTTACTGCAATATTC
>NW_011888806.1:7629408-7631572 GCF_000151845.1 Pteropus vampyrus | reverse complement strand
AATGTGATAATGGCTCTCTTGAAAAATTGGCTTAGAAATGTATACAGAAAGAGAAAACCTTTTGGAGAATTTCATACATTTCTGGTAGGAACTTTACTATTAAAATGAGTAGACTGCAACTAGATATTAGTTCTTGAGCTATTTTGTAGCCTTGTTACCTAACAGGTATCCTGTTCACAGTGAGCTCAGTAAAAATATCTGTTGATTATAATGATGCCTTACCATTCAAGAGCTATTTTCAAGTTGGTTGATTGATTTGCTCTGACACTGATGAAATTCCTTAGCGATAGAGCCCAGAGCATGGTTTGACTTCCTTTTGGGAGCTGTGTTTATTAGGAACAGCAGCTCTCTGGAGATCAGTTAATATTTTATCTACTTTCAGAAAATCAGACTAAAACACAGTTCACTGCTCTTTGAGTAGTTTAGGCATTAACCAGGCCTTCAGGGATGCCAAACCACTGCTGCTGCTGGGACCACAGCATCTAAACTGATATTAAAATGTCACATATTATGTTATAATATGGCAGGAGTAAAGACACTTCTCTTATTTCTTCCTAAATAAGAATATAAACAGAGGAAAACGTAAGTAAATTCATAAAAGTAAAACTCTCTGTTAGAATATCCTAATAGTATTCGTAATGCCCTCATGTACAATGAAACACAAACAAGGTTAATGTTTTGGCATCATGGATAAATGGTTTAATTGTGAAAAACCTAATGGTAGCAACTTAATGGAATACACTTATAACACCATGCAGAGAAAGCCATTGAGATTTATGTCAGATTTTTCTCACCCTTATTCAGCAGAAGAAAATCTTGTAACTCTTCTGGGAGACTCTTGTTCTATTCTAGCACTTGGTAGATATTATTGTTTATTATTTTTTTAATTTTTAAATTAAATTTTCTTTTTATTCCCTTGGTATCCTCTTTCCTAAAATTTTATACTTATCTTTCTCTAAACTAGCCCAAGCGATGACCCCATTTCATGGCAAAGCCCATGCCTGCATTTCATTCCCAAACCTTTTTCTCTCAACTATTGTGTTAAGAATTAGGAAATATCTCATCTTTTTTTTTTTTTTTATTTTTATGGCTGAGTAGTATTTCACTGTATATATGTACTACATCTTTATCCAATCATTCACTGAATACCCTTAGGTTCTTTCCATGTCTTGGGTATTGTGAATAATGCTGCAATGAACATAGGGTTGCATATATGTTTATGAAAAAGTGTTTTTCAATTTTTTTCAAGTAGATACTCAGAGATGGGAAACAAGTCATTTGGAAAAGGACAAGAACCATATGATTAAACTCATATTTGGGTCTACGGCCATGCCATCCTGAACAAGCCCGATCTCATCTGATCTCGGAAGCTAAGCAGGGTCAGGCCTGGTTAGCACTTGGATGGGAGACCACCTAGGAAGATCAGGTACTGTAGGTGTAAGAAAATAAAAAATAAGGGATTGTAAGTTGACCAGGTCCTTGCAATCTGTGAGGTCAACCAAGGGTTGCCTCACCTAAAAAAATAAAATAAAATAAAAAATAAACTCATATTTGGGTTATAAAATAAAAAGCAACAAATGAACAAACAAAACAAATAAACTCATAGATACAGACAATAGAATGGTGGTTACCAGAGAAGAAAGGGGCTAAGGAGAGGACAAAAAAGGTAAAGGGGGACAAATACATGGTGACAGAAGGAGACTAGACTAGACTTCAGTTGATGAGGATACAATAGAGTAAACAGATGTTGTATTATAAGGTTGTACACCTGAGATTTATATAATGTTATGAACCAATGTTACCTCAATAAATTTAATTAAAAATTATAAAATTAGGAAGTAAAATAAAGGCATTTGATTTCCTTTTTGGAAGTAGAAAGGATTAAAATGGTGCTACTGGTTTTTGTTTGAAGACCTGTGGAGGTTAATTTTGGTTGTAAGAAGAAATACGCAGATACAGTAGAACTGAAGAGACAACAAAACTGCCTCCACAAACCCATTTGTCTACGTTATGATTTTAGTAGGAATTTCTTTATTGAAACTCTATTTTGTCTTCACCAAATTTCAGTCCTCCTACAGAGAACTTTATACTGCTCTTCATTTACTCATTTAATAGTACTCTTATTTTTGCTTGAATTGAAGTAGTTAAGCTGATCATTAAAAAA
>NW_011888806.1:7602766-7627878 GCF_000151845.1 Pteropus vampyrus | reverse complement strand
TATCCTCATGGAATTAAATATTCCAAAAGCAGGGCTGGTTTGAAATATGACTTCATTTGGGACTCAAACAAGGTCATCTGAATCTATCTCTAGGACTTGGTCCCCTTTTACATTGGCTCCAAACTCAGGCATAGAGTGGGCCTCTGACAAATATTGACTATAGGAGTTTCAAATGCCAAATCCGTGTGCCCACTGGAGAACATGTGAATTTGTGCACTAGAATTCCCAGGTCAGGTACTAAGGTTCATCTTATAAAACTAGCCTATATTATATGTCTATCCCTAAATCAATTACTGCGGCCAGTTGATAGAGTACTCTGAGTGGCTTTGGGCATTAAATTCTTAAGAGAGAACTGGGCTGAAGATATACATTTTGGAGTTGTTAGCAGATGGAAGGTATTCAACTCATAGAATTAGATACAGTCACTGAGAGAATATAGAGGAGAGAGGAGGCACAGGATTTGAGCATTCTAGCACTTTAATATTAAGAGGTTGAAAGAATCAAAAAAAAAATGATGTCAAGAAGGAAAAATCAAATGAAGTAAGATAAAAATCAAGAGGATGTCTTATTCTGAAAGCCAAGTTAATTTTTTTTTTTTTCTGGGAGTAGAGAAAGATTAACTGAGTCAAATGTTACTGATAGAATAAACAAGGACAAGACCAACCGGAGCAAAGAAGAAGTCATTGATGACATTGATAGTGATTTTAGTGGAGTGATGAGATCCAGAGCCTAATTGGAGTGGGTTTAGAAAAAGGGAGGAGAGAAATTGGAAAAAGGAAGATTAAACAACTCTTTCAAGGAATTTGCTGCAGAAAGGGGGCAAAAATAACAGAGTAGTAGTTGGCAAAGAAAGTGGAGTTATGAAAAAATTTTTCTAAAATAGGAGACAAACACTGTATTCAAATGATCATAACAATGATTAAGAATAAAAAATTTAATGATAAAGAAAGGGGAGAATTGCTGAGGAGATGTTCTAAAGGAGATGAGAATAGGTGGGATCCGATAGAGAGACTGACTTTGGATAGGAGCATGGAAAATTCACCTGTAGTAACTGGATGGTAAAAAAGACGGTGGCAGGTACTGATGTTGGTAGATGGTTAGATGCGGTGGTGGAAATCTGCACGTCTGCCTCTGATATTTTCAGTTTCTTGGTGAAATAAGAAAATTCATAAGCTGAGAGTGAGAACGGGTAAGTATTAAGAGTTTGAAGAGAGGGGAAAAACAGTGAAATTTTTTTCAGGACAATTGGAGGATAAGTAGACATGGAGGATGAAGAATATGATGACTGGTAAGCATTTTAAGGGCCCATTAGCAGCTGTTTTCATAAATTTAAAATGAGACCAGTCAACTCAGTTGTATGTTTGTCCTCAGTCACATGTAACTTCTTGGGGACAGGCATACAATTGACAAAAAGTTAGATTTAACCAGGGCTAAGATATTAGCACTATAGATGAGTGGGAAGGAGGCAAGAGAGTCAAGGGAACGAGAGATCTGAGTCACTGTCTTGGCTTAAATGACTATCTTTTATTAAATGACTGCAGCGATCTCCTAAATGATATTTTTGCCTTATCTCTGACCCTCTCAGCTTCCTTCTGCCCTATATAGCCAGAGTGGTTTTCCTAAAAACAAACTTGATGTCACTCTCGTATTTAAAACTCTTTAATGGATACCCATTGCCCTAAGAATAAAGTCCAAAGTTCTTAACTAGATTTCTATGAGCCTTTATGATCTGGTTATGCCTACTCTTAAGCCCCATTTCTTTCTACACCCTCTTCACACTCTTGAATTCTGTCAGAATTAATGGGTTTCAATTCTATGCTCTTTCTAACCTCTAGAAGAATCTCCTCTCATTTTCACACTCTTCTCCTGGGTAACTCTCACTCATTCTGTAGGACTCAGCTAAAACACTGATTCTTTAAAGTGGTTTTCTCTACTATCCCAAGGCTTTTTGTAGTCCTCCACTCTTATCTGTTTTTGAGTCATAATATTCCTTTTGAAGAATATTTCTGCCCTATTTAAATGAAAACACAAGCACCTTAGAATACTACTAATCTAGACTTTAGGTTAATTCTTTCCTTCTATATTACAGAGTGCATGGTTCTACACCTAGATCTCTGACAAGCAGGACCACATAGCTGTCCTCAAATAACTTTTAATCTCAGTGAGATGACATGAATAATATCTAATACTAACATGTACCCTTAAAGTATTTTATACTATCTAATTTAATGGTCACAACAATTCAATTCTGTTATTACTGTAATCATTACTATTTTGCAGATAAGGATACTAAAGTACAGAGACTTTAAAGAACACTTCAATATCACACAGACAAAAAAATCATGTAGCTGGAATTTGAACCCAGGCAGTCTAACTTAGATGCATAAATTTAACCAAATTACTATAATTTTCCCACTGATCTCCTTCAAGTCCCAGCCAGCACACCCTGAAGACGTTTTAGGCTGTGAGTTTTTGTTTTTGTTTTTGTCTTATTTTTTTTCCAAAATTTATTTTAGCCAAGATTATTGTTTCTGGTTAGAAACAGAGACTTCCTTATATTTTGTATAGCACTCATATTTTTACCACCTACTGATATTAAAATAATTACAATGCACATGATCATTTACATTTTCTCAAACTTCTAATGAAATCAGAAGATTTGAATACTAGATTTTTCTGGAAAAATTGGAAAAGATAACCAGAAGAATCAAAAGCTTGATTAATCTGGCTGAAATGCAGTTTTGTATTTCCTTCAAATAAAACTATCACTAATTTAAAATCCTTTTATAAGATCAGTCTGTTATGCAGTGATTAATGGCTAGGGCAATTTGTCTTCCATCATGCAGAAGCTAATATTAGATAACCTCTACTCATAGACAGACGTGCTACTTTAAGCTTTCCTTTCAGAACTGGGCCAGCTCCCCAGAGAACCCAGGCTTCCTTATTTGGAAATGGATCTATAAATTGACTGATACTCACAAATACCAAAAAGTCTTTGAGAAGGTCAATCTTCCCATGTGCTACTCACTGAAAGAAAAATGAAAGAAGACAGCTTTTACAAAATATTTACTTTTCTGGAATGAAAGTATAAGTTTATACTCACACATAGGATCTCGCTATACTTACAGTATCCTGTACTCATATATCTCATCTTCCTATACTTCCTATACTTATAGTATACTGTGTAGTATACTTATGAAATGAGATATATACTTAGGATTCATGGTTCTGATGTTAGGACTGCACTAGACTACCAATTTTTCTTGTAATATTTATAGTATCTTAAAGATATTTCAGAATACAGTTTCTCATATTCAAGGAGACAGCCACCTTGCCCTTTTAGTGAGCTAAAGGGCAAATGGAAAGCATTATTGCCTCTGAAAAGGAAAAAGACAGAATGTAAAGATGACAAAGATTTTTAAAGAACAAATGGCAACTTAACAAGACAAGCAATGTGCAAGAAATCAGTTGTGCAAGAAAATCAGTAAAAGTTTATTGCCTTTGGAAACATCAGAGAAGTTTCTGATTTAAAGTCTTAATCTTGTTAAGATAAAAATTTTTCAATGAGCTCAGTGGGAAAATTGAATTATACTTTGACTTATGGTTGGATGAGTTGCAGAATGCCTTTCAGGACAAAGAAATTAAATAAAAATAAATTCAATTCTTCCTTGATGCAGGACATAAATATTCCTCAGCCACAATTTTTTTCCCTTACCATAAAAAGATAAAATGCTACTTAAATAAAGAACTCTAGTGAATGAGTAAAGCTACTATCCAGGAAAAAAAATTTTTTCTCTCTATCCAATAATTACTTGAAATCTTGCCACTACTGCTATATTTTCTTTTCTCGGGTATAGTCTCTTGCATGTTCATAGTCTTCAGGTTTTCCAGTCTCTCTCACAGACATTGGCAATTGTCTGCTAATAGCTATTTCCCTCTTCATATAATGGGACTCTTTCTCATCCCACCCCCACTACAGGTTGTTGTTGTTGATGTCGCTATAAGTGAGTAAAGGCTTCAGGGAGAGCTGGCCCCTGCCTCAGAGCAGAAATCTTGATAATCCAGTTTTGTTTATTGGATAATTGTGAATTGATTAAGACAATTTTGGTAATTTCATTGCCTATTGACAATGATTGGTTATGGATTACCATATGACATAATTTAGGTCGATGAGGTGTGAGGAGAAGATAGCTGGGGATTCTGAAAAAGATTTTCTAGATCTTAAAAAGGTACTTGAGGATTTGCACTCCCCCCCCGCCCCACCCCCACCAGGACCACAGCAAGAGCTGGCTGACAAAATGAGAAGAGTAGAATGGAAAATAGGCTTATTGGTATTAACTTTTTTTTCCCAAAAAGAATCATAATATTTCACCAAAATGATTTGAAATGAAGGTATGGAGAAATAACACCAATATCTATTGATAACCATAGAAAAGGAATTTCAAATGGTAGACCAATTCAAGTTGATAAATATCCTTATCATTTCTTGCATATAGTAGTTTTTCAATATTTCAATGACTCTTTGGATTCTTGTGTTTTATATCTTGCTGTACATGGATGTCCAGAACAGCTCATCAAGAACAGTCTCCTGACCTAGATCTCTGCTTGACTTCAGTAAAAATAACATGTGAGTCAGGGATGTTCCCCAAAGCACCTTTCTCCTCTCCATCTTCATATTTATGACTCCTCATGCCCAGTTTAATCTTTAGCTACACATAACCGGTATATTTCTTTGACTCTGATATCCTCTATCTTATATCAGGAACACTTTGTATGTGTATGATATAACCAAAGCTACCTCTGCTGCTACCGTCAGTGGATGGAGCCCCCAAATGGTGCCCATGAGAGCTGTGACATTCTAAGCAATAGAAAATCCATTTTCAACTCTTATTGCAAGAATATAATGACTCTAAAATAAAAGCAAACACTTTTCTTCTCTTCAGCAATATGGTAGAGGAGGCAAAACAGAAAAACAGCTACAGTTCTGAGAAAAGAGATAAAAGCCATTTCAAGTGTTAATAAGAAAAGTTATTATTTGGAGAGCAAGCAATTTGTAGAACAGAGTTAGGAGAAGTAAGAGAGGAAAGAAGAGTCTCTGTAGAAATCATATGATTACAACTTAGTTCTTGAAAGAAACTGAACAATGACATTAACAAGGACTCAACACTAAGTCTTCCAATATGGTAAAGTGACACTTCATCCGAGACAGCATGCATTTGGACCCAGGCATATACTAGGACTCAAAACCTGGAAGATAAGTTTTCTTACAATTTTCTTGTGGTGATTTCAATCATTCTCCCGAAATTCTTGCTGTGTTCACAAAATCCCTTCAGGTATTTTGAAATATAAGTAGTTTTACTGAGTAGTTTGTTTCTACTGTTTTTAATAAATGTTCTAAATTAGCAAAATAAAACAAATAGAACTTTTTGGTCAGGGTCCCATCAGGAAACAAAAAAGCTTATTGAAATTGGGTTCATTTGAGAAGTGTTTAATAAGGGACCATTAATAAAAGTATCAGCAAGAGGTAGGGAAATCACAGAGAGTGTAGATCCTCTAGGGTGGTAACAGGATGCTGTTACTACTCCTAGATTTAAGGGAACAAAAAGAAAAGAGCAGCTTACTAGAGCCCAAAGGAAAAGTGCCACCTGACAGAAGCTGGGACCATTGATAAAGGGCTATAGCCGACCCTGAGTGGCCCTGCAGGAAAAAAAGCTGAGGAAATAAAAAATACCTTGACCTCGCTCTCTTCCTTCATTCTAGTTTTCTACTGGTACTTTCCATTAGCTAAACCCAACCAGAAGCAAGAGGGCAAAGCAACTTGTTGATCCAGTTTGTGGAGGTCAGCCTTCTGGGATACAGTGCAAGATGAAGAGAGGAGAGTAGAGATACCCATGCAACTTCTTTTAGGATGCCTCCTTAGTAATCCTTAATGGTTTAAGTCTGAGTATATTTGTAGTACATTTGAACATAGTGTTAATCCCCTTTATTCTCCATTCTTATAAATCACAACAACTTCCCTTCCACCAATTTAAGTTCCATCTGGCTAAAGATCTAGTTCAAGACTCAAATCAAGTGTTACCATCCTTGGCAACACTGTAAATTCCCAATAACTAGCTGGATCAGAATTAGAACCAGCTGAATAAATCAGAAAACCCATAAAAGAGTGGCTTATATAAAATAGAAGTTTCTTATTCATGTAAATTGGATCACCTTAGGAAAACCCACAAACCTCTAGAAACTGTTCTGTAGAAAATAAATAAACACACACTGTGTGCTAGGAGTCTTGGTCCAAACAGAGGCAGTCTACAAAGCTTATAATTGTCAGCTCACAATTTTAAAATTTGAGAAACACTAGTTTCTACAATTTTATAGTAATGTCTAAATATTTACTAGATAACACTGAACCACAGGGCACCATTTTAAATTACAAAAAAAAAAAAGGGGAGAAAAGGATTTGAGACACACGGCAAACACATTTTCTCTTAAGGCTACCAATAAATGTAGTAAAGGAGGAATGTAGTCATGTGAGCTCTTTGAAAATAGCTCTCTCAATAATTCTCTCTTCAGTAAGGGTAATAATTGCCCAATACCAGTCATGCTCTGCTTAACGACAGAGAAACATTCTGAGAAATGCATCCTAAGGCAATTTCATTGTTGTGAATATTTTAGAGTGCACTTACGTGAACCTAGATGGTGTAGCCTAAGCCTACTACACACCTTGCCTAGATGGTTTAGCCTATTGCTCCTAGGCTACAAGCCTGTACAGCATGTTACTGAACAAAACAACATAAGATTAAATCAAGCACAAAAGAAAATGATGCAATCTCATGGTAAACATGAGACATATGAGGCCACAGCCAGTATAACATGGCATACAGTAAAATTTTTTTTATAAGTAGAAAGACTACACACTAAAATGACAATAAAAGTGTACTATAGTAAATACATAAACCAGTAACATAGCTGTTTATTGTCACTATCAAGTTTTATATACTGTACATAATTGTATGTGCTATACTTTGATACGACTATCAGTATAGTAGGTTTGTTTACACTAGCATCACCACAAACAGGTAAGTAATGCCTTGTGCTACAACTTTACTATGGCTACAATGTCACTAAGAGATTTTAAGCTTCATCATTATCTTACAGGACCACCATTATATGTGCAGTTTGTCATCAACTGAAACATCGTTATGTGGATATGACTGTATATAGTTCTCTAATTCTAAGTACATTTGAGGAACTGGCACAGAGGATTATAGAGTTCTGCTAAGATAGTCACTACTTTCAAAGTGCATGAAATCCGAGGTAATATGTAAATAGAGACCCCTTTACTCAGTGTCCTAACTATCAATTACATAAGTACATAGAGAAGCTGTATACTCTATACTCAGATATTCCAAACAGAAAACGCAGATCTTGTCCTTTGTTGCAGTAACATTAGACCTCATTAGAAAAAAAAAAAAATAACATTTAGAGGGACATTCCTGCCATCTACTGTTACTGTCCTGAATTTTATCTGATTATATTGGCTACTCTAGTCTAGTATTAATTTCAAGAATGTAATATTCAAAAGATTGAGAGGAGAAAGAGCTATATAACATGTTTCTTCTCAATTCTTGAAAATATGATTTTGGAGTAAGTAAAAAATTTTTTAATTCAGATTATAGAAAATCATTTTAAGAGAGACTAATTTTTTGTTCGTTAGCATTTTTGCACTATCAAGGTGGTGGGATCCACTTAGAGTAAATATTGTGATCATACTCTGAGATGTGGTTGGGATTTTGTCAGTGACCTCAATGTCTCTATTGGAGCCTTCAGGGTCTTTCTGTGTCTCTGTCTCTTAATCAGTTCTTGTTCTTGCTCTTGATCTTATTCTAATTCTCTCTCTTTCCGTTCTTCCTATCCCATACTTGTTTCTTACACTTCACATTAAGTATTCTACAGCATTTTTTTTTTATTATTTTATGGAAAACAACAATCTAAATATAGCTTCTGGAAGAAAATAATTTCAACTATTGGAAGAAGAAAGGGTTTGAATATTTGTCCACACTTGAGTACCAACCAAATTTAATAACTCCTAAGAATCTAAGAAAAAAAAAGGAGAAAGAAAGAAGGAAGGAAGGAAGGAAGGAAGGAAGGAAGGAAGGAAGGAAGGAAGGAAGGAAGGAAAGAAGGAAGGAAGGAAGGAAGGAAAGAAGAGAGAGATGAAGGGAGAGAGGAGGAAGGGAGGAAGGGAGAAAAGGAGGGAGAGAGGGAGAAAAGAAGAGAATGGGGGAGTATGGGATGGGGAGGAAAAGAATGAAGAACAGCTCTTCAAATCCAGAAGATGTGATTTGTGAAAGACTAATCGAATGAACTGATCCTGATGAGTCCTGTGGCATTTGAGAGTCTATGACACATTTTTAAAATTGGTAAAAAATAAGGAAAAATTTAACATTGCCTCATTACACTTAGAAATTTACTTGGTAAAATTCCGAAGAATTTTATTTAGTTGGCAGAGACTCAACATAATAAACTATCCATTAAGTCTGAAGTGTAGAAATGAGAATAAAATTCTAACTACATTTTTTACTGCTTTTGGTGCCATAATATGAAAATATATCTCTCTACTCTGATTCATACACCATTTTCAGGCAGGCTTTACAGAACAGAATTTAAATTAGGCTTTACTACGCAGCACATTGATACAGGTGTTCTGGAAAAAAAAGTATCTTTCTGATTTAAATGTTAACTTCCAAATACAAAAGCCTCACATTTGCTTTCATATGTCATGGTAAAAATTAGCTAGAAACAGTTTTAACTGTCTTTGAAAAAATGTTTTAAATTGGCTCTAAAGTTTCATCTTCCAGATGGGCAGCCTTAAGCAGGCCCTGCTGAAATAGCATATTAAAGGCCTAAATATGCCTTCAGTCTACACATGAATTCCCCAGGTTGACAGTAAATATTTAAAGAGTTGCTGGTGTTTCACAAAAACAAAACTGCACCTTGTGTCTATGTAGGATGGTTTATAAATAAATCTGTTTTCCACTTTTCCTTGTCTGGTAATTTTTATTTAAAGGGTCTGAACCACCTGTATTTTTAAGAGCTTACCAGTATGCTGAGCCACATTTCTGGGGTACATAATCATCAAAGCTACAAATAGTTGCCACTTGGAACCATGCATATGTTCTATAGATGCTACCAATATACACATTTATGTTTCCAAAAGAAAACATGTCTCTCCCTCAGAGACCCAGATGATGCCACTTGAACGGCAGTAAAATTATAACTACATTCATGCATTTACAAGCAAATATTTCTCTAGGTGCTGCTAAGTACTGGGACTGCAAAACTGATAATGGCAATCATGATAATAATACTGATATCAACAGCTAGGCAACCACTGTCATTTGTTGAACAGCTATTATATGGCAGACATAGCATTTTATATCTAATTGTATCCCAAATTCTTTGAGGTGGATATAATCCTGCTTATGGATATGAAACTTTAAGCCCAATGGTTAAACCTTAGAACTAAGATAAAGTCTCCAAACTGGGATTTATTGTATTTTTCTATTCACTTTAAGTAAGTTGCTTAGATTGGCTGTAAAGAAGGCCATCTGCATTTAAGATGGATTAACACTATATTGGTTTGTGACGAACAGACCCAAAGAGGCCCTAACTTTAGGGGAAAGACAACTATTAAGTACAAAAAAATAAAAGACGGAGCAGAGACGGCAAAGGTGCTTCCACCCTAAGTGCACAATGAAAGGTACAGAGTAATATGGGTTCAGTTATCCATTAAATATTTTTTGAAAGTTTTGAGTTCCAGAATCACCAAAGGCTTTCTTTACCGAAAGGTATTTAGGACAACAATGGGAAGATTTGCTGCTTTTTTATTGAGTGCTAACTCTGGATTAACAACTGTATTAAGTGCTTATATATTTTATCTGATGTAATCTTTCTCGTGAAGTAAGTGTAGTTGCTTCTATTGTTTATTGAGGCTTGGTGAGGTAAAGCAAAATCCCTTAAATTCATATTGCTCATAAATTCAAAACCAATATCTGAATCCAGTTTATGATCTTCACCACCACTCCTACTGCCCTTGACATTGTTATATAACTAATACAGGAAAGAGGTAACTGACACAGAAATGTATTCTACTTTTTTTTAATTGAGGTATAGTTGACATATAACATATTAGTTTCAGATGTACAACATGATGATTGATATTTATGTGTATGTAGCAAAATGATCACCATGATAATTCTAGTTAACATGTATCCATACAGTCATTAATTATTTTCTTATAATGAGAACTTTTAAGATTTACTCTCTTAGCAACTTTCAAATATGCAATTTTAAAAATATTTTATATATAAGTGATATTATACAGTGTTTGTCTTTCTCTGACTTATTTCACTTAGCATAATGGCCTCAAGATCCATACATGCTGTCACAAATGGCAAAATTTTCTTCATTATGGCTAAATAATAATCTATTATGTGATGTGTGTGTGTGTATATATATATATATATACATGTATATGTATATATATATATATCTCGCATTTTCTTTATCCTTTCATCCATTGATGCACACTTTATTCCCTCTTGTAAATAATGCTGCAATGAACTTGGTGGTACATATATTTTTGAGTTAGTGTTTTAGTTTTCTTTGGATAAATACCCAGAAGTGAAATCGCTGAATCATACAGCAGTTCTATTTTTAATTTTTCAAGGAAGCTTCATACTGTTTTCTCTAGTTTCTATAACAATTTACATTCACAGCAACAGTGCATCGGGGTTCACTTTTCTCCATAGCCTCACCAACATTTGTCATTTCTTGTGTTTTCAATAATAACCATTCTAATAGGTGTAAGATGATATCTCATTATGATTTCATTTACATTCCCTGATGATTATTGATGTTAAGCACCTTTTTATGTACCTGTTGGTATATGTTTGTCTTTTTTTGGAAAATGTCTATTTAGACTCTATACCTTTTTAAAAATTAGATTGTTTATCATTTTGCTATTGAGTTGTATGAATTTTTTTTTGTATATTTTTTATATTAACCCCTTATCAGATATATGATTTGCAAATATATTCTTCCTTTCAGTAGATTGTCTTTTCATTTTTTTGATGGTTTCCTTTGCTGTGCAGAAACTTTTTAGTTTGATGTAGTTTCAATTGTTTATTTTTGCTTTTGTTGCCTTTGCTTTTGCTGTCAAATCTGCCCCGCCCCCCCCGCCCCCAAATCATCAAGATCATGTCAAGGAGCTTAATGCCTATGTTTTCTTTGAGGAATTTAATGGGTCCAAGTCTTACATTCAAGTCTTTAATCCATTTGGAGTTAATTTTTGAGTATGGTATAAAGTAGCAGTCCAGTTTTATTCTTTTGCATGCGGCTATTTAGTTTTTCCAAAACTGCTTATTAAAGAGACTACTTTTACACATTGAATATTCTTGGCTCCTTTGTCATAAATTAATTGACCATATATGCATGAGTTTATTTTTGTACTCTATTCTGTTCCATTGATCTATGTGTTTGTGTCTTATGTCAATACCATACTGTTTTGATTACTATAGCTTTGCAACATAGTTTGAAATCAGGGAATGTGATGCCTCCTACTCTACTTTTAATTTAATCTCAATTCCTCTCATACAACAGCTCTAGACATTTCAGATAGGAATTATATATTGTAAAAAATTGTGTTCACCCAATTATAATACCAAATAATATTTATTGAACACTTACTACATGACAAGCATTCAGATGTTTTACTTAATTCTGACAAAAAGCCCATAATATAACTATTTTTATTTTTTCTCATTGTACAGGTGGGAAACTGGGACATATTCATTAACTTTTCCATAAATGTTAGTTATCTCTTATGGTATAACAAATTACCACAAAGTTAGCAGGTTAGAACAATATACATTTATTATCTCTGTCTCTAGGAATCTGGATGTTACTTAACTGTGTCCTTTGCTTTAAGTTCTCACAAGGCTTAAAGCAAGGTGTCAGCTAGTGTCAGATTCTTTCAAAATCTCAACTAGGGAAGGATCCACTTACCAGTTATCATGAATGTTGGCAGGGTTTAAGTCTTGCAGGCTGTTGCTTTTTGGACAGTGGCCAGAGCTGCTCTCAGTTCATTGCCAAGTGGACTTCTCTGTATATCTTCATCTAAGCCAGCAAAGGGAGAGTCTGCTGGCAAAAAAAAAAAAAAAAAAAAAAAAGAAGTTACTCTCTTATGTAAGCTAATCACAGAAATGACATTCCATTACTCTTCCTGTATTCTGCTGATTACAAGCAAGCTGCTAGGTTGGCCCATACTCGAGAGGAATACCAGGTGGCAGACTTAATTGAGAAACATCTTAGAATTTACCCACGACGACAAATATTTTTGAGCACCTTCCATGTGTTCATGAAACTTATATTCTAGAGGGGCTTGAAATAGTTAAGTATACATCTCGAGGTAAAAAATAATTGAGAGAAGAAATCAGAAAAAGGAAATCATGTGGTAGGGGATTTAAACGTTATCTAAAAATACTTTCAGAAATAATCTACTATAGAATAACTCTGGAGAGAGTGAGAAGATCAAACTTCACATCAAAAGATGAGATATAACTCACATGCAAAATTAAGCAATAAAGACTTTCTTGTCTCAAAAGGTAGGCCAAACTACCATGGGTTTGGATATGTTTTGTTCAAGAGAAGGGAATGTTTTCCAACATTAAAAAATGATAAATATAAAATTATTTATTTGCAGTTATTAACATATTTTACTTTTCAATGAGGTAAAATATTTCAACATGAAGGTAAGAAGTAGAGATTGTTTGAAGATGATGCCACTACAAACTTTCTTTTACTAAAAATTCACCTTTTTTCTAAGTTAATGCAAACAGAGTTCATACTTAATCTCTCAATGCTTTTGTGGTCACTTTTGTATCAGTGAAATATCACTAAGATTGTCAAATGTTGATCTTTTGTGGAATTTAAAAGTCATTTTAGAAACTAGTGAAGTGCAAAGAGAAGGAAAATGCATAATCAGAACTTTGATCAACTACATTCTGATGCAACTATGTTGCATCTTGGTTTCACAAATATTTTATATTTATAAAGAAAAAACTGTAAAAAAAAAGTTCTGCTTCTGAAAAACCACTAAAACATTTATTATAGCTCTCTACCTTTTTTCTATGCTTATATACACAAATACATGCACGTGCTTTCCTGCAAGTCTTTGTACTTGTTCTTTTATTTGCTGAACTAAAACATCTGAACCCCAAATATCCACATGACTAGCTCCTCATTTCTTTCGGATTTGTTCCAAGTTCACCTTCATCGAGAGACCTTTCTTGACCACCTTCCATTTTGTTACTCTCTATACCTCTTACCTGATTTTATCCTAGTGAACTTATTTATTTACTTAATTACTGCTTGTCATCCCCACTAGAATGAAGCTCCATGAACAAGAGCAGAGACTGGGATTTATTAGGTCACTACTATACTTCTAGTGCCAAGAAATTCCTGGCATGTAGTAGGTACTTATTGAGTTTGTTGAGTGGATGAATAAATAATTGAAGTAAAAAAAAAAGTAGTAGTAGTGATAATAAACTTGCTCTTTAATTTAGCAATGTTATAAAATTTGTTCAATATCGAAAATATAAAACTATATCATTACAGGTTTTTTTATTTTTGCTATATGCATGGTAGTCTATTGCATCATAAAATATTTAACCCAACCCTGTTTTCTGATCTTCATTTTTTCTCCTAATTTTTCAGATTATAGATAATATTTTAATTAAATTTATTGGTGACATTGGTTGATAAAATTACATAGATTTCAAGTGTACGATTTAATAATTTATCACATGTATATTGCATTATGTGTTCACCACCTAAAGTCAAATATAGATAATACTGTAGTACAATATTATACATAAATGTTGTCATATACATGTATACATTGAGCATAATTTTCTAGAAGTAAATTTTTATAAAAATGGGAATATTATAAGACATTCCAAGTTTCTAAGATCCTGTGACCAGCACTAGGATTCAATATTATAATCCAGGTCAGCAGTTCCCAACCTTTTTAGCACCAGGGACCGGTGCTCCTATGAGAATCTAATGCCTGATGATCTGAAGTGGAGCTGAAGTGAAGATGCTAGTACTGGAGAGTGGCTGCAAATACAGATGAAGCTTTGCTCCCTTGCCCACTCCTCACCTCCTCCTGTGCAGTCCCATTCCTAACAGGACAAGTACCAGTCCATGGCCCGGGGGTGGGGCCCCCTGATCCAGGTGACTTAAGCTATTCCAGAGAAAGGGGGACTAGAATGTAGCTGATGAGAGTGAAAAAAGTATGTTAGATGCAAAAGCAGGGGGCAGATCAAATTGGATAAAAATTGGCAAGAGAGTCAAAGGTAGAACATAGAGTCAAACTAGTTTAAAAAATTCCATAAGAAAGCACTGAGTGGGCCTCCGTCCCTCACTGGATTTTCTTTAACATGGTCAGAATCTGGATGCCTTAGGGAGATGTTGGTTTCTGGCAGCCCCATGTCTTTCATTTGAGATCAACATCGTTCTCAGTCTAATCACTTAGTTACTGATGAGATAAGTCTGCTCTCATTTCATGGCTATTATAAGAATTTGGGGATCAGAAAAACTCAGATTAAAACCTCATATTCACCATTATTAACTATGTGACATTGGGCAATTTTGTTAAACCATTTAAAAAATATATATATATATACATATTGCTTAGTTTCCTAAATGGTATGTATAGTAAGTGCCCAATAAAAGATATGTAATGAGACTCTTTCTACCATAACTCTAATTTACTGAACCTTTAGATTGTTTTAAAATCTTTTAGTTCATACTCAGTGGCCAATTGGGTTTTTCTTTTCCTTTGGAGATGTACGTTAAAAAAAAAAATAGTGATATGAAGATAATAAAAAGATAAATTTTGTTTTGCCTTAAAGTTTCTTGCTCAGTGTTTACATTGGTGCACTGAATGAAAACAAATAAGACATTAATTCTAATTGGAAAATGAAACTGGAATCTGGAAAAAAAAACCTCACAATTTTCTAACAAATTAGAAATCTCAAGAGAAATGAATAAATGATAACACCGTCCTACAGTCATGTACATAACCCTCTTTTTATTTCTGATTATAATTCCTCTAATTTGTACAAATGACCGGCATTTCTCTGGAGTATGAATCATCTAAGAAACAAATAATAAAAGATTTGCATTCTTTTATTTCAAGATAAATTTCCATTGCAAATACAGAAGAATTACATTAGTTACTGGATTTTAGATATCACAATTTATAAACACTCAAAAAAAAAAGTAAATTTACTAAAGGCAGAGACAGTATAAAATTGAATGTGAAGAAATAAATTCACTTAATATGCAAAATTTTGTATTAGTAGTTGCTTAGTATAACATTTCTAAAACTCTTAAAGTTCAGATATTAGGATTATCAGATTTGTTTCCTAATCTATTTTATTCCAGCATTATTATGAAAATTCTTTCATTGTTTAATAGTTTGTCTTTTCAGCTTTTGCCTACCTAGCAAGTCTTAAAATTTGAAAATTAAAATAAAGTATATTAAAATTATTAACATTATTATTATATTTTACATGTTCATCCTTTTATTTTATTTTTATGGCCTAGTATTCTGATAAATGGTATATTTCATATGCATGTACACCATCTGTCTCTCTCTCTCTCTCTCTTATTGACTCACATCCACACAGTAAACTACTAAATATCTCCAATTTGGGTCCAAAGCTCCAACTCATTAACATTTTCTTTGGCGCAAAAGGGGTTACTCAAGTTCTAAGAGAAATCTATTTTTAGGGTTAACATAATTAAAAAGATAGAAGCTATTGCTACATGCCATACATTCATTCCCTTTTTGGTATCAGTCAAAAACATTTTGTTTAGAACAATAAAGTCATTTAGGAAACATTAAGTTTAACTTCATAATTACTTAAATCTAGTGAAATGGGTCTTCTCACACACTGGGGAAGTAAATTCAGATGAGACCAACTTTCTGGAGGTCAATTTGCAACTCTCCATCAATCTACTTACATTTTTATATATTCCATTAAATTAAATCTAAGAATGTAGTTCTTGGGGGGGAAATCAGAGATGTATGCAGATAGTTATGGAAAAGATAGTAGACATAACAATATTTTACTATAACAGACTGAAACATAAAATATCTAGTAGTATGAAATTAATTAAATAATTCTTAGATCTGGCTGCATAATATAATGCAATATAGCACCTAATTATTTTTAAGTTAATATGTAGAGACATAGAAACATGCCTTAGACATAAAGTTAAGTGGGAAATGAATAAACATTATAAGCCCAATCTTGGAAAGATATATGCCAAAATTATCCCTGTAATTATTAACAGGAGATAGGGTTAAGAGAAACTTTTAAATTTTATTTTACATTTTATGTTTTCCAAAATAAACATACATAACATATATAATCACAATAAAATGACAAATATTACATATAGTATATAAGATTCATACCTACACCTACAGTTTCTTATGAACACCAAAATTTCATTGACAAGTGCCTGCTGGCTATTACACTTTGCATTATTTTCTTGAAAAGCTCAAGCCCCTTATGTCCCTCAAATTTGCTACCCTTTCATGATTTTATAATTACATTTATTTTAATATTTGCTTAGTCACCCAAGATATAAATTTAAATTCATATCGATCTGTTTCTCTTTCATTATTCAAAAATAATTAGTTCCAAAGCCCAGTATGTCATTTCCCCTAAATGGTCTTTGAATGCATCATCTTCTCCCTAAATCAACAGTACTTTGAAACAGAAAGTTTCAAAATTCTAAACGTGTTATTATAGAAAGTTCACAAATATATATTGAGCTTAATTTTTTGGAGAATCCAACTCAGCCGTATACTTCGCCACACCAAACTCTTTACCATTCCCTAAGCAAGAAATGCTATTCCCTTTAAAATGTCTCTTACTATATTAAATAGCAAGATTGTTTCCTCTGGTCTTGTTCCTCTGCAAGATTCTCCTCTAGATATTCTTGAGGCAGTTAACTGAGCCATTCTTATTATTCTCCAAATACTTTGCACAACTTACTTTTGAAGAACTCTGTGTACTGAGTTGTAATTTCTTGCTTTCTATAAATTCTCTTTACTAGATGGTGGTCTCCTCCTTAGGAGAGATTACTTTTTGTCTTATATCTAAATTTCCTTTTTTCCTGTTCCCAGTATTAACAGAGAGTGAAATATATGGTTGGCATTTCATATTTTGTTTTATTGTGTAGCATTATTTGATTGTTACTCTGTGTTATGCTTCTAAATTTGAAATGTAAAGTTCTATTGATCCATTAATAAATATATTTCACTTTAGTTCTTGTTCATACAATACTTAGAATTTATATTGATGCCATTTAAAAGTCAAAAAAGTAGCTCATCTGAGCTAATTATAATGACTTTGGTAGGGAAACCTGTCTTTGCTGAAAATCTACCAGGATTTTGCTGGACACATTAGATAGTATTTAATTTTACTTAATTCCTTACTTAGAGACGAAGAAACTGAAGCTTAGAAAATTTAAATAACTTTGAAAATATCTCATAGCCACTGGATCCAAGTCTGTGTAATTAGAAAACTGGTTCTCTTAAATTAATTGGCAGAAAACTTTTTGTCATAAATAATTTAAATTTATTTATATGGGTATTAAGTGGGTATATGGGTATTTTCTGAACTAAATCACAAAAGTGTTACAGAAGCAAAAAATAATAGTACTAAAAAACTTCAATTAACCTAATATTTGTAGGAAATATCATTCAACTAAATAATAAATGTCTGGTATGATCCTAAATTCTCTTGTTTCCCTTGTGTATCTGTAATCGATAAGATATTTGACAAGGTATCTCAAGATATCATTAAGGATAATACTAAGAAACACAGGCTAGATAATAATGTATTTAATGTAATTAATTAAGAAGAAAAGAATGTGCTTTCATTACCACGTTTAGAAGTTATTAATAGATTGATCTCAATCTGTTACCATTTTATTAATTCTTTGCATGAAGAATTAGCATAGGTATTTATCACATTGCAGATAAGATTGTTACTATGACAAAAATATACGAGGAAAGAAACAGAGTGAAATGACATATAAAGAGATTAGAAGATTGGGCTAAAACTTGAGAAATTTAATTTAAAAAGAATTAATATCAATTCTTGTTTTGGGTTCCAAAAATTCAAGTAGTGTATTAGAAAAAGATATGTGAATAATAGTAAACAGAGGTGGAGAAAGTAGAAAACAAGGGAAGGTTTGTTGTTTTTCTTCAATTACCAGCTCAAGGTAAATCAATAGATAATGTGGCTTCTCAAACAAATAAAACTGAAAGAGAGGAAGAAAAGATTTTTCTGTCTGAACTATAGCAACTTGCGAAGGAATTTTTTCCACTAATAAATACAGAATCTTCCAGATTTCAGCAGCTAGTAGTAGCAATTGAGAGCTCTACAGTGGGGAAAGGGATCTGATAAAATAGACCTTATAAGACCTTTGTCAGTACATTTTGCCTTTTCTTCAGAACTCAGCCACCGTGAATATAGGGACCATCATGAAGTTAGATGCCACTGTCCATTGCTCACCTCCAATCTAAGCAAGAACAAAAATACTTATTTTGCATATGCATCACAAAACTGAGTCTGGTTGTGGTTTTCAGATACTTTGTTGAACACTAAGGAAAAATAAAAGAGAAATTGTCAGAGACTTCATGAAATATAGAGACAATTTGACTTACAAAATTTGAGCCCAAGGCTCAAATTCTGCCTCAGTCTACAGGTTGTCCCATAAAAAGTTTTTTAACAATGCAAAATAATTATTTACAAAAAAATATATCCTGAAGGATTAAAAAAATATTTCTTTAGCATTTTAAAATTTTTGTCTATATAACCCAAGGATAGTGAATGTGTTTGTGTGTGTGTGTGTGTGTGTGTGTGTGTGTGTGTATGTATGAATGTGTACATGTGAATTATACATATGGAAAAAACTGAAATTATATACTATACTTTTGTAAGGATGCAGAAATGAATTTTGTATTTTTAAAATTCTGAATTTTCAAGCTTTTCTATAATGAGTACATATTTTCTTCATGATTAGAAATTAATTTCCCCAATGTAGTTATATATATATAGTCATATACACATATATAGTCATGTATATGTGTATATATATGAGTGTGTGTACATGTGTCTGTACATGTTTATGAGTGTGTATACATATGATACATACACATTAACAAAATTGTCAAATAGCTAAGTGTCACAAATCTGTAAGTGATCAAAGCAGACTATCGTCTTCTAGAATTGACACATCTAGGGTATAAGAATAATTCTGAAATTTTAATTTATAAATTAATTATTTTAATAATTAATTGTTGAGCTTTAATGTGCAGCAACAATTATGTCTCAGCACTGTGATAAACAAGATTGTTTCTTTAGCCACTACATTGAACATTTGAGAAACTAAATTGATGCCAGGTATCATTTGGCTCATTCTGCTTAGGCTTCTTCTGCTCATGATACTGTTACCACCTGCCACATGTGATGAACAAAGGAGGCAAAGCTAGTGTTCATCTTTTCTAAGTCACCTTTTCTAAGACTAAAAACTACCAAATAAGACTTTTTATTGCAAAATTTATGACCAAAATGTGAATTAAGTAATTAAACACTAGAGTTCTTAAAAGTTGTTTTATTTAATGTTGTACATACTAGTCCCCAAACAATTCTATAAACATAGAAAAATTAATATGACCTAGTCTTTATTTTTTATTTTTTAGCATTAAAATGATTTAGTGCACTTTGTTGGCTCCAAAGAACATAATGTTCTTCCTGAAATTTGTCTATGTATATTTTCTCTTAACATTCAGAAAGATCAGTCTATTTTTCTATTTTATTATTTAAAAGTTCTTAAAAGGGTGTTTATGTAAATATAATTAACAGCTTTCACAACCATTTAATTACTGTTTGATTTTACTACTGCAGTAATAAATATACATTTATATTTCAAATTAACTGATAAAATTTTATCATGAAAAGATTTTCACTCCAAGTTACCTATATTTGAAAGTGAATAGTGAGATATTAACAATAGATCTAAAGTATATATTCTTGTTCCTTGTTTATACCACTGGTTTTATCTGCTTGGCTATGATGATAATCATCTATATGATCATTCTGATCACACTGCATGTTGACTATGCCAGAAATAATGTTTCAGGAGGCATTTGGACTTTCAAAGAATAAGATCAAATTCGAATCTGAATGTTAGACTTTGGCCAAATGCCAAAGCCAAAACTAAACTTTGATACATTTCTAAATTATGTCCATCTTTCGGCAATAGTCCCTCATATCACCATGGGAATTGGGTGCTACTGCTCCAAGATAGAAATAACCCAAAATCACTGAGACCAGCACTCCTTTACACAACATTAAGGGCTTAAAAGATATTTACTTGTTTGACTTGAAATATAAACGTATATATATATACATATATATATATATATATACACACACACACACACACACATATATATACACACACACATATGTATATATATCCAAATTCTGAGGCCAGTGTATATTACTTGAATGTTTTATCCATTTTAGTTTGCTTACTATGTACTATTTTTCTTTAGCATTCATTTTAACATTTTTAAAGTATTAAACTATAATTTTATAGAATTAACTTTATTAATAAATCTTCAATAATGAGAAATTATAGAAGCCTTATCATTCTGAAAGGGCAAAAATAATTCTTATTAGTTCTGAGGTAATATTTTAAGAAGCTTTTACTATCAGTTCTCATAGAACAGTTACTTGGACAATTTAAGAAATTCACCGACAACCATTTTTTATACGCTGTTCTAAGTAATTACTGTTTGACACTTGCTTTTTGAAGTCGTTTGACCAGAGAATATTTTTTAAAAGGCTGTATTCTCCCTGATCATTGACCTGAATTGCTAGCTTGACATGACTCAGTATTGTAGCGATGTTTGGAAATCATTGCCCCATGGGTACAACAGCCTGCTTTTAGAAGACTCCAATTGAACTACCTCATCCTATTGTATGTAGCTTTAGGAGCGTCTGGTCCAAATCCATTATGAACCTTGCATTTGTGCTCCTGATCTTGCCATTTGACCTAGTTGGACTCATGTGAGAATGTGACTTCTGTTATAACAGGATAACGGTTTTGAATGAATCTATAAATATTTTTAATGAACATTAAGTCCTGAAATCAAAATAGTTAAACAGTCTAAATATTATCTAGTTTTAATATGTACTTGGATTTATATTTATTTGGCCAAGGCTGGGCTTTTTCTCCATTGTCCATAGAACTTTCAGCTTCTTTTGATATATTTCTTAGATGCTATAATGAAGTACAGGGACTTAGTATGTCTTTAATTAGCTTGCTAAGAAGAAATGCAATTGATGTTATTCAGGTCCTTGCCCATCCCAGCATAGCCATAATATCATTCAAAAGGAACAGGAATAATAAAACAAAGGGGAAAAGATCCAAAAACAAGTGAAAAAAAAGATTATCTAAATAAATATTCAGAAAGTGATTGTGTGCTGCATTAGAAAAACAGTACTCTCCCCCACTCCACACCCCCCAAAAACCCAATCCAACAGCATATATATTTCAGGTATTGTTTTTAGCTTTGACTGTATGATCATTATTTCAACATAAACATCTAAATGTTTAACTATTTTACATAGTTATATATATAAAACTCATTAATTCTCCTCCAAACAAAACCCAAATAAACTACAAAAAACCCAGATATTATAAAATATTTCCCCTAATTTAGTCATTATTTATTTTTCTGAGTTTTTTTTTCTTTTTTCCTGGTTCCAATCTAACAATAAAAAATTAAAAATTTTGGTTGTGGGATTATTGGTTTCCTTTTTTATATTCTTCCGTAGTGAGGGAATTTTTAAAATATCTACTTCTACTTTTAGAAAAAATCAAATTAATTTTGAGAAATGGATGGCTAAGTAGAACTAAAAAGATCCAAAAAATAAATATCAGGAAAAAAAATTCTGTAATTGAAATAAAATGTTATTGATTATTTTTTAAGACTTATTATATATTTAAGAAAATATTCAATAGACAACTTTTTTTCTTCAAATGGCAATTTTGACACAAGAATACCTACATATTTAAAAGTAAAATAATATTGAATTAAGATATTAAAGAATTAAGAAATTAAATATTCTTTCAGAAATATAAGTGGTTGATACTTGGACTTTCCACTAATTTTGTTTGTAAACATAGAAAACAGTTAGAAGAGGTTCTGATAAGGTTGTGGTCACATAGGATAACAGCTAATAAGAATCAGACCTCTGCACCTGGACCCACTAAGGCTACCTTCCAACTAATGGCCTAGCATAATAAGCTTAGGTAAAGCACACGAATTTGGAAACGCTCTGGCCAAATTGTACTCCTGAGGCATGATGGTGTACTGAACAAGCTACAGGTTCTGAGGATGCCATGAATGCATAGATTTTCAGTTTCTCCAAACACTGTTTATAACCATGGACAAAATATATTTTTCTTATGTTTAAAATAGACACAGTATGACATTTTGGAGTTTGAGAACAATAAATCATGTATAAAGATCCTAGAACAGTACATAGTAGATGATTTATAAAAATCAGTTCCCATATCATTATATGTCTAAAAGCTTGGAGTGGGGAGGGTAACTACAGAGTTAATATGACAGTTGTTAAAGTTGGTAGCACTATATAATATTAATAATATTATAACAACAACAATAATAACAATAAAGTGAAGAAGCAGGAGGGAGGAGCAGGGGGAAAAGTAGAAGAGGAAGAGGAAGAGAAAGAGGAGAACAAGTAGAAGTAGCCAGATTGTGTTAGTCAGTTTTATGAATAATTTTGTTTCTCCAAATGGCTTTTATTTAATACTTTACCTTTTATGCCATTTATGCATAATTTTATTAATATGGTATTTGGGGTTATATTAGTCTGATCAGGCTGCCACTCCAAAATACCACAGGCTAGATGGCTTAAACAACAGACATTTATTTTCTTACAGTTTTGGAAACTGGAAGTATAAGACTGAGTGTCTGCAGGTTTGGTTTCTGATGAAAGCTCTCATTTTGGCTTGTAGATTGCAGCCTTCTCACGGTTTCCTCACGTGGCCTGTCCCCTGGCACATGTGAGGAAAGAGAGAGGGAGTGAGCTGTGTCCCTTCATCTTATAAGGACATCAGTTTTACTAGATTAAGGCCCTATCTTTATGACCTTGTTCAACCTTAATTACCTTCTTCAAGACCTAATATCCAAAAATAGTCACATTGGAGGTTGTTCAATATATAACTTTGGGGGACATGCAATTCAGTACACAATAGGGGTGAAGAGGAGAAAGTAAGTGTTGGAGCAGGAAGAGGGTCTCATAGTGAGAATTTTGTTGTTGCAGAATTAAGGGAACTAGTTAGAAATGAAAAGAATATAGTTTCTCTAATTCACTATCTCATTTTCCAGTCTCCTGTTCCCAAAAAGAAATTTAGCTTAAAGGCTTGCCCGATATTGTTTTGTTTCATTTGTATCATTTTGTAAATAATAGACCCTTAACTACTTGGTTTTAATTTCACTTGATGAAGAAAAATTATGTCATCAAATAGAGGTTTCTCATTGGCTTTCCATGGCTGACACTAAAGTTAACACGTATTACTTGAGAAAAGGCCTTTTTTTCCTCTCCTTATACAATTATAATTTCCATTAGTGTTTATGATAATTACATTTATCTCCAGAAGCTGTAGTGCTATGATACACTGTCACCAAAACTCTTATAGCCATATGGAAAATATTTAGTTTTACTGAAAAATCTGGACAATTATTATGTTGATTGCTTAGCTTGACTAGTGACATTAGCAGCTCTGTACCACTTGAGTTAATGCTTTTCTGGACCAACTTTAATTGCAAGTTGTCTGTAGGGGCTCCTTAGGCTGAGTAGGAAATATCTGAGCATGAATCGTGAGGCTCCACCAAACGGGTCTCATTGTGATAGTGGTGTGGACTGCCCAGTATCAGTCTCTGTTATTTGGGGCATTTTATTCCATGGATGGAAAATCGAGATTGATTGTTCTGACCCTCATTTTTTATCCCTTCAGGTAATTAATGAAAATTTTCTTTAGCATTTGATGGAGATGTGGTTTTTACATTAATTCTTTAAATATTTCTCTTCTTAGTATTAATGTCTACCTCATATTTTACTCAGTTTCAACAATACAGCAAACTAAACTTTATCTTCCTCTTAATAAGCCCAAAATTATAAAACGATTTTTCTTCTTAAAGCTTCAATCTATGTCTTTAATGGAGCTTAAGTGATCAGAAATATCAAGGTTTAACTCCAAAAGCAGCTGAGATTTTTAATATTTTATTTACGATGTAAATTTATGACTTTGAACCCTGATAATCATCGACTGAGAGAAAAGCTTTTTCTTTAAATTTTATACAAATTTTGCTTCCTTAAATAATTTTAAAAATAAAATTAGGATTTGCTTTACTAAGAAGCTAAAATTTAAAACATTTATCTTAAAAGGGACTTTGGGTCCTTGAGATTCTTAATTTGAGATTTATTTGATTGATAATTATTCTTACAGTTATGGCTCTAGATAGCTATAGTTGATTATATTTGGGGATTGTAATGAGGGGTGTATTACCTATAAACAATATTATTGATGATCGAAATATTAAGGTCTCCCATAATCTTAGGGTTCAGGAAACAACGAAAGTGCCTTTAGGGGTCGTAGACCCCAGGAAGGTAATATTAAGGATTGGGATTTGAGTCTGCTGGCTGAAATAAAATCTAATAAGACATAATAAGTCTATCTTGTAAATAACTATTTACTGTCATGATTTTTATAGGAAAGTTACCATTGTATTCTAAAACTTTAATACATTAACCTATAAACTAAGCTTTTATTTAGGATATGTCACTGCCATCTAACTTAGCTGTTTTCTCATGCTAACTGCTGCCTCCTTGTCACTCACTACTGAGCCTCAAGCTGACAAA
>NW_011888806.1:7589952-7601691 GCF_000151845.1 Pteropus vampyrus | reverse complement strand
TATAGATTTAACATGAAAAGTGAAAATTATAAAGAGGCAACTATAAAACTTCTAGGCTGGAGGGATGGAGTTGAAATGGAAACTTTGTCAATATTAGTCTGCAAATTAATGTTTCTGACTGTGTGAGAAAAAAATAAGAAAGCCAACATACTGAAAAATTTTAAATGATAAAACATTCTATTTCAGTTTTAAAAGAGAAAAATAGAATTCAAAACTATAATAATTAAATATTCCCAGTTTTTAATAAAAATAAGTCTTAATCTTATTTTTATTAAAAATAAGGTTAACTTTGAGTGCGAAACAGAAAAACTAAAACTATATCTACAGCCAGACACTACCTAGTGAAACTTCAGAATGTCAAAAATAAAGAAAAAAAACCTTAAAATCTACCAGAGAAGAAAGACAGATTCCCACAAAAAAAAACTACAATTAGACTAAAGGTAAACTTCTCAAGAGCAACAAAGCGTGCCAGAAGACAATAACTTACTGTTAAAGTGCCAAGGGAAGCTAATCGTCTACCTAGAATATACTCAAGAAAGAAGGAAAAAATATTTTTAGACATAGAAAAAGTAAAAGAATTTACTGTTCATATTTTTCCTAGAAAGAATTACTCAAAGATGTACTGTAGCAAGATTAAAACCAGGGGAAAAGAATAAAAAACCTAAAAACACAGTAAGCATAAAGATTGGTAAAATACATTAGCAAATTTAATTAACTATTGATTTTTAAAGTAAAAGAATAACCAATTTAGGGGCTAGGAAAGATAAAACTAAAATACTTGTGAATAATAATAGATTGGTGGTGCGGGGGGTGGTTAGGGAGGATGAGGTAAAGCTAAGATCCTTGATTTAGGAAAAAGATAAAGAATAACTTTATATATCATAGGAAAAGAACATACAGTCAAGAAATACATAATAAAAGGAAAAAAATGCATAGAAATAAAAAATAAAAAATAATAAACAGAAAGATAGAATTCTCATTTACTCAGAACAGTGACTATCCCTAGGGAAAAAGGGAAATCAGAATTAGGCAGTTAAATGGGGCTTCAAATTATATCTTAACCTTTAAAACACGAGACATGTAAATTTTCCAGAATGTTAACAGTTGTTGAACATGGGTGGTAGGTACATAGGTATTTATTATATTATTCTCTATACTTTTCTGAAATATTGCAAAATGTAAAATAAAACCAAGAAAAAATTTTTAAAAATTTAAAAATTATCTCACTGCCCTGCTACTAAAGTTTAAGAGATATGAAGTGTTTTCACAGCTAATATAATAAAGATCCCTGAAAAACAGGTTTTCTTAAACATTCAAATAAAATGAAATAGAAATGAAAAACAAAACTTGCTTAATCTCTTTTATATATTTTATATATTGTATACTTATTTTTGCTTTTGAAATCCTTAGTCTCATGTATATTTTACATTTCTTTCCATTGATTTTTGCTAATTCAACAGATTATCTTTGGGTCAGTTCATCCCATATGTATTTAAGATTATCTGCCAGTGTAAGAGCAAACTGAAAATCTTTCTCTAGTATTCAATTTGCCTTAGAAAATAATACAGGCAGTATTGTAATTATTTTTCTTTTTATTATATAATTATTATTATTATTTGCGTTTCTATGAACCAGAAAATCTAACTAGACTAATTGTGGCATTTGGAAAAAAATTAAAAAAAAAAGAAAAGAAAAATGTCTAAATTGGCAGTTTACTAATGAAAACAAGTTAGCCTTTTCCCAAATTTAGGGGCTGACACTGGTATACACAACAACTTGGAAACATAAATAAATTCAAACCTGGGCACACTAAAGGATATTAAGGGGGAAAAAAAGGATGTGAAGGGATTGTTGTTAGGTAGGAGATTTGATCCAAGTACTGTAGAACCTCTATTCTGATATAAAAGGGATTAAAAATTTTTCAGTTTGCATAAAACCAATAATTCTCCCATGGAGGGGGAAAAAAATATGTTGTTTATATTTAGAGGCAACCACAAATGCTTAGATCCTAGACAAAGTAAAACAAAAAAAAATACAGAAAATATTCTAATAGCAATATGGTTTGACAGGTCTGTTGGGAAAAAATATAAATTTAAGTAAATAAAAAACATCAGTGGCCTAACTCAAAATGACAGACTGAGTACATACATTCACTTCCTATCCTGCTAGCAATTCTACAGATGTAACAAAAAGAAAATATGTTTATGAAGCATAAATATGTAAAACAAGAATGGATTTCAACAATAGGCCAGATATTGTAAAAGAAAAAAAAAAAAAAGAAAACAGAAAGTAGATAAGACCAGATGGTAGACAAAAAAGGATAAAGAAAACCACAGCCAAAACATATGCAGAGATACGGTATTAAAAAGAAAGCTCAGAGAAATTCCATGTTCAGAATGAACAGGAAGGACCTCTAGTACAATCATCAGGATCATTGAGTAGAGGCTACAATCAAAACAGACTGAAGTCAGGTCTTTTTTTTTCTATTCATGAATATGGAGTAAATATTGTTAGCGCAATGATGATAATAAGTTCCCTTCATGAGTTACTGTGCTCCAGAAGAAAACAGAGAAAATGGAGGAAAGAAATTAATCAAAGAAATAGTAAGCAACGTTTTCAGAGGTAAGAAAAGTTTCCTTTTTAGATTTATAGGGTTGACCTAGTGCCAAATAGGATCAATAAGAGTCATGCTTAAACACAACCTAGAAAAATTTTAGAACCCTAATGTCCTAGTTTCCTGGGGCTACAATAACAAATTTCCAAGAATTGTATGGCTTAAAACAACAGAAATTTTTTCTCTCACAATTCTGAAGCTGAAAAGTATTAAATCAAGATGTCGCCCAGGCCATGTTCCCTTTGAAGACTCTAGGGGAGGATCATTCTTTGTCTTTTCTTAGCTTCTAGTAGTTGCTGGCAATTCTTGGTGTTTCTTGGCTTATAGACACATCTCCGAAATTTCTTCCTATGTTATCACATAGTGTTCTTTTGTATGTCTATGTCCAAATTTCTCCCTCTCTTATAAGGAAACTAGTCATTGGAATAAGGCCACTTTAATCTAGTATGAACTCATTTTAACTTGATTACATCTGTAAAAACTCTATTTCCAAATAAGGCCATTCATGGGTACCAGGAGTTAGGACTTGAATGCATCTTTTGAGAGAATGCAATTCAACCCACAACACCTAAAAATAAAAAAATAAAAAATTTACAGAATAATCATCACTACCAACAAAAAAAGAGGTTACTTATAAAGAAACAAAAATAAAATTGGCAATAGTCTACTCAACAACACTGTACGGGAGAATAAAATGGAATAATATCTTCAAAGTATTGAAAAGATACAGTTTGAAGCAAAAATACTATACCCAAAAAACTATCATTCAAGTCAAAAATAAAATAGGTTTTTCAGTCATGTAAATCTTCTAAATTTTAGCTCCTTGGGCAAAAATGTTGATTTTTGATGGACGCAACCCATTCCCATCCTCTTTTTCCATAGTCCTATTACAGCTAGCATTGCCCACATTGTATAATTCTGGCCAGTGATAAGTGCAATTGTGTCACTGGAGATCCTAGGAAAGTTTTTTTGTTTTTTTGAATGCAGATTCCACCCTTTTTCTTTCTTCATCTTTTCTACTAGAAGACTTGTGTGAGACTTTAACAGTAGCTATTCTGTAACTATGAGAAAAAGAAAATTGCAGATGTGTTGGCCCAATACTGTATATGCCTGGATCAAGTTAAGCAGCCACCTATGTCCAGTTTTCTAGTATGAGACAAAAATAAATCCCTACTTGTCTAAGCTATCACTGCATGTGTATTTTACTTGCAGACAAAAACATTGTTAACTAATACATCACCATTAGATCCTTTTTGAAGTGATTATCTGAGGATTTATTCCAGCAAAAGAAAAAAAGAATCTAAGAGAAATTAACATGAAAGGCAAGAAACAGTAATGATCAAAGAAATCAGTTAATTGATAGTTAACACTATACCAGTGTTGGAATTATAAACAAATCAGTAACATTTTAAAACTTAAATCCAAGATGCTTTCAACTGGTAATTTGGGATAGTAGTAAAGGAGAATACAAATGGCAAAGGCTTTTGACATGTTTGGAGATTCAAATTAATTGTACATATGTAGAATAGAACATAAGTTTAAATTTTGTATTAACAATTAAGATGGTCACAAAAAATTAAAAATAGATATTTAACTTCAAAACCAATAGATAGAAAAACACAATCAAGGAAACACAATTATACCAGTAAACTACTGTAAACATACAGAAAGAAATAACAAAAAGCATGATGAATTAAAAAATGAAAAATAAAGTACAGAAAGAATTCTAAACAAATCATTTCCCATAATAAATATTCAGTAAATTATTTAAAAAGGAGAGTTAATTATATTTGGAAGTAGATAAAATACAAGACCACAGCTGTTTGCAGGAGACATACTTAATACAAAATGAATTAAAAGGCTGAAAATAAAGAGATAAAAATAGAAATCTCAGACAATTGGCAATAAGAAAAGTAGAAGTGGTGATATAAATAATATGCAAAAGAATGTATAACAGCTATAAGTTTTTGACACCAAATAAAATCAAGGCAAATTAAACAAATATAAATATTTAATAAATTCTATATTTTAATAGAAGACAAAAACATATTTTCTCAGAAATCAAGACTAAACATATAAAACTAAATTAGAAAATGAAAAATTAAATGAAGCAATTATAGTTTTATGTATAGCCATATATTAAACATTATTAAACATAATTCAACCAAGAGAAACCTTTGCTATAAAACACCCAAGAGATATTTATAAAATTGACCATACGTTAAGTTACTAGAAATTATATCAGTGTTTTGTCTATACATAATATATTAAACTAAAAATTTAAAAGAAAACAGAGATAATTATAAAATAAAATTATAAGAAAAACTTGTCTACATTAGCACCCAAATTTAAGAAAATATGTGCAATACTTACACACAGAAAACACAAAATATTGCTGAAAGAAATGGAAAACCTAAATTGAGAGACCATGTTCACGAATTAGAAGACTTGATATTATTATGATGTAAATTCTAGTCATAAATACATCATTAATAAAATCATTTAACATTAAATAAGCAGAGGTGTTTGGAGATTATATTAAGCTCACATAGTTTAAAAAAGTTAATAGATATACAAGAAAAATTTTTAAAAAATTTAAAACAAAAAATGGTATGACCAATAAACAACAATAGTAGCTATTTTCAAAGATGAAGAAAGTAGACAACCATTGGATAATGTGATTTTTAAAAAAGGAAAATGGATCAAACATTAAGAATGAGAAAGAGGACATACTTATTGATATGTTTTTATATTTTCTAATACAAAGAGATTTATATAATTTTTTGTGATTACTTTTTAATAATCTAAATGAATAAAATTTAAGAAAATATAAACTACCAATATGACTCCAGAAATAGAAACCTTACTGATCCAATAACTATAGATAACAATTATATAAGTTAAGTATTATAAATATTATTCTAAAATATTATAACATAAATATTAATTCTATTTTAGAAATTAATATCTTAAGACATAGAGAGGTTAAATAACTTGTTTAGGCAACATAGCTATTGAAAGGTAGAAGTTTGTCTACAAAATCTATGATATTAAGCACTATATTATGCTATTGAAATATAATTCTGGTTTCATTCCTGCCATAAATAAGATTTTGAGTTATAACTTAGGAAATATCTCTGCAAGTTATACATAAAGAAATTTTTTTATTTTTACAAGTATCAGATAATTGCTACATTATGACGCATTTACTTCCAATCATCCCAGATGATGTTAAAGATAAACAATTGATTCATCAATTCAATACACATTTATTAAACATATATTTTCCCATCAAGTAAAATGGGTGCTGGATATCCAATGGTGATTAACTCACAATCCTTGTCCTTAGGCACTCTCAATTTAAAATAGAGTTAATTTCTGTTGTTGGATTAATACTTTAATACTAAAGTATAGAAAGAACAGCAATAATGATGTGAACAAAGTTCAATAGTTGGACAAAGACAGGAATGATTACGTGTGAAATCAGGAAATAGCCATAATTTTCTGAGCATCTATTGAGCTCTAGGCAAAATAATGAAACAATAGTTAAAAACTTATGGGAAGAATCTAAAAATTATAAAATATGCCACAATATCCCCTGCAAGGCACAAAAACTACTATTGATGACTAGAAATTGTTATTTTCCTTTAATTCAGTGTTAGAACTAATTTGTCATGAAGACTGACCTGTCAACTGTTTATCTGCAGGCACTTTACATATGTTAACGTGTTAATCTCCACAACAATGTTATGAGGTAGACATTTTCACCCATTTTACAGATAAGGTAACTTTTTCTAAAGAAAATAACTGCAGAATATAAATGGAAGGGAAAGAACTAAATTCTAGCTTATTCTTTGTGTGTCTGTGAGACTATAGTGATGGAACAGTGCAGGCAAATGGCATTGTTCTAGATAGATGATCCTGGAGAAATATTTGGAAATCCTTGGAGAAGGGGAGGAGTTAGGATAAGAAGGGCTGGCAGCTAAGTCTGTGGGGTTTCTCAGTTTCCCTTTCCATTATGCACCTTGGTCCATCAGCAGATCATTTGGTCAGGAATAAGAGTTGGTTGGAACATCATTTAATTTAGGTGAAAGTTCTGCTGGAAAGGGGGATTACTGCTTCTAGTGGCCCAGGAGTCTTCCGCTAATAACTCATCTGCTCCAAGATCAGATTTGAAATATTAAAAAGCCCATTCTTGGGATCCTCAAAGCAGATTTTAGTTGTTGTTTCTCCTATTACTGTAACCTAATTTTCTTTTTTTTCCGCTTTCAGGACAAAAGCCAGACACAAAGGTGAGATAGGAAAAGTTTGGTTTGGGTTTTCCTTTTCCAAACCACGTAACTTTCTTTCTTAGATCCACTCCCCCAAGCGCCTACAATTCTCATGCTGTCACTCCCAAATATACCTAATCTAACCACCTGTCATCACAATTACTTGTCCTTTGTCCACACCCTTAGTAATCCCATGGAGAAGAATTTTTCCAGGTGTTGGAGGATGATAAATGTCAATGTATTATGCCTAGAGGGCTGTTTGCATTTTAGATAAAGGTACCTGAAACCTAAGTATCCTTATGATGTGCAAATAAATCTTTGAAAGTGGAATTTCAGATACCCAGACAGACTATGGCAAAGAAATTTTTTGTGTAATTTTTTTTAACCTATAAAAACTGATAGAAATAGATCAGAATTTTTTCTAGGCCCTAGGGGAACTAACATTATTTTGATCTGCAATATGTGGTATTGGGAAGATGCATTTCCTCCAGATATATCCCTAATTCTACTACAGAGGATTACTACAAAGCTGCATAGTTCATCTGTTCATAAGGCTAGCTCTAGCTACTGCCATCAGACAGATACGTAATGCAAACAACTAGTTTTACCTTATTTCTTTAGGTCAAGAGAAGCCACATGACTCTCCATTATAGAATTTTCAGGAGAAACATGAGAACATAATTCAGCAGACTATATAGTTTTCCTTTATACTGGAATAGCTTATCTTTATTTTGGGAGAAAGTCCAGAAAGGTCATAGCTGTGACAATTCACCCGGTAATTTAAAACATAAAAAACATTTTTTATGTTTCAAAAACATAAAAAGCATTTTTCAGAGAATCAGACAGAAATATAACAATCACAGCCCAGATTTGTATTTTTAGTAATTGTCATTTTTACTGAAATAATTCCTTTTGTCACTCTTCAAAGCACAGTAGATCCCAGTCTTTTTTTTTTTTTTTTTTTATAAACACACACATCCTTATTGGACCTTTCATAGAACATGACACATTTCTATCCAACTGCCTCCTTTTTCTATTTCCAACTAATCTCTGGTGACCTTATCATTGCTAACAATTTAAAGTTAATTCCTGATTGACATACCTCTTACCAAAATGGTAATTTCACAATGACAGATGATATCAAACCTAATATCAATTATTAATTGGGAAAATATTTTTTATTCTAACAAAAAAACTAGTTATTGAGTTTTACCATGTGTTTGCATTTGGATGACAAAATATAAAATAAAAGAAACTCTTAGTTTCTAAGTGTCTACTATTGTTTTGGCATTTAAACATAAATAACCTTGAAGTTCAGAGAAGCTAAGCAAGCTTCCCAAGGTTATACAGATATATAGCTTTGAAGTAATAGGTTTGAGGTTCAACATCAAATCTGAATAACTTTAAGATTGAGAAAAGACCCGCAGAACATGCTGCCTCCAAGCACGGAAAGATCTCTGACAGTATAGAAAGCTAGAGGTAAGACTAAAGAAAAAAAGAATACACTGGCAACCCAAAACACATCAGATGAATGGATAAAAGAGAGAGGATACCCCAACTGCCAATAATTCAGTGGCAGGAAATGTGGTGAAGCTTGCTCTTCTGGAAGCAGGAAGTAGAGAATGGGACTTCCTCTGAATTGGGGTCCTGGGGGCTGAAAGTACGAAGTTTGTAGCTGAAGGGATGGTTTAAGTATTGGGGCATGAAGTGTTCTTGACATCAAAGACTAGGCAGAAGTGAGCAATACTGCCATTGAATTTCTGAGATGCCCCTTGCCAACTCCTCTCTCCATGATGACCACCTTAGGCTTAAGGTCATGTCCAATTTCTAGCATCACAAAGTAATCAGTAAGACTGATTCTTTGAACATTAGAAAAGCAGCATCCTCTCACTGAAGCAGTAGGAAAGGGATGTTTCTGAGCATAACATGTGAATATCAGATCATCCAACTTTCCCTTCATTATTCATATGTATAGAGAAAATGGATATTTGTGAAAGAGAACTAAAAATATACCTGTATATTTACTATACCTGTAAAATGCTCTATCACAGGAGGCTCAAGGCTTGAATGGCAAGGAGTGACCATAGCTTAATATAACTCTGAGGAAGAGAGGATTTTCACTCTCACCCTAAACACTGAGAAACTACTGGTAGACCATAAATGGTAGTTTACATGTTAGCTAATTTGTTGACTATCCTTTTCTCACAGCTCCACCACACAGCTTCAAGAACAACATGGAAACAAACAAGAAATCCCCTCCAGGCGAAGGGCCGATCAGATTACTCAGCTGTTCTGTGAGAGGGATGATGCTAACAAGGACAAATACCTTGGAAAAATAAAGTGCTGGATTCCACTATTTATCAGGGAATTGTAGGCAAGATGGGTGAGACTTCCCTATTGTTAACATGAAGTTCAGAGTCACTTAGTTTTTATAAATTAAAAACAAGTTCTTCATACTCAAGCTGGTATGAAGAAAAAATCAGTTAGATCAGTTATAGTAGCTACCTTCCTTCAGCATCAGTCTGTCAATTTTCCTATCCAAATATTATACAAACCTGACTACAATAGTAGCTTTCAAATATTTCTGATCTTGAACTTAAAGTCATATATCTTACACTGTGAAACAGAAAACACCTACATACATGTAAAATGGAAATAAAAGCTTCACAAAAATACCTTGATCACATTAAGTGCACTTTAATATTTTCTCATGTTTTCTTTTATTATTTTTTTAAAAAAATTTTGTTAAATACTTTGGAACCCGCAGTTAGATAAACATTGGCTTAGATTAGTTCATCAAAGAGAAACCAAAACTGGCTGGATATGCTTTCTTAAAGGAATGAATATGTACTAGTTCCATAGAATCACCCGATTTTCGAAGCGCTTTTAAGCATCTTTGTGATACACTGTTGAGGGCAATTTTAATTATACTTATAATAAAAATATTATTTTCTTCCTTCAGACATCCAATGTCTAGTCCATCTCTACCTTCCTACATATTTTCTATTCACATATTTCTTCGACTTTCACTAACTCTGGTTCTATGATAATGTCTCAGACTTCATTAATGTTCTATTTTATCTGCGTATTAAGACTGGATCTCAAAAAGGTTATGTGCTCAGCTAAAATTTTTGTGCTTTTTTAATGATCATATTTTTAGAGCAGTTTTAGTTTCACGGAAAAAACTGAAGAAAGTAAAGTTTCTCCCTGCCCTCCTCACACGTGCGTAGCCTTTCTCATCATCAAAATTCCCCTACCAGAGTGGTACATTTGTTAAAGTTGATGAACCTGTATTGATAGATCCTGATCACCCAAAGTTCATAGTTTGCATTATGGTTCACTCTCAATATTATACATTATATGGGTCTTGACAAATGTATAATGACATGTATCTATCATTATGGTTTCATACAGAGTATGTTCACTATCTGTTCTAAAAATCTGTGTTCTACCTATTAAACCATCCCCACATTCCCCTGCAATCCCTGGCAACCACTGATTTTTTTACTGTGTCTGTAGTATTGCCTATTCTAGAAAGTTACATAGTTGGAATCATACAGTATGTAGCCTTTTCATGACGTAGCTTTGTAATAATTTTCTCCAGTTTTGGGTTATTTTCTTTCAACCATGTTTCTTAAAAAGTAAGTGTGATATACAGAATGGTAAGATACAAAGGCAAAGGTCTTTTCTGAAATTTAAGTATATTTTGAATAAAAGGCTTTAAGACAGAATAAATAAGCTAACCTCCAAGTTTATATTGGTTTATTCAAATCTGAGCCTAATTTTAAAAGCTGCAATTGTAAAGACAAAGATTTTGTGTCTTTATTAAGTTCAAGGCTTTTTAAAATAAAAGTATCGCTCAGCATGAGTAGTAAGAACTGAGAGAACTTGTAGAAAACTTACAGGTTAAATAATATTTTTTCACTAAAAATAGTATATACTGGGTAGAAAGAGGGGAAGTAGACACCTGAAATAATGGAGAAATGAATAGGCTGTGTTTGTGGTAGCTAGGTTTGTACAGTTGATTAAAAGATTATTTAAAAATTATATCATTTTAAATATAACTTACTGTCTATATGAATTTTGGAATTTTTTTCAAGAAACTAATTTTACAGTTCAATTCGATTTCTGTCAGTTTGATACTTTTTGATCACAGATAGGCTACAGGATGCCCAAATTTGGAAGAAGGGCATTATACACACGCTTGTACATATGTGTGTATTTTATTTTATTTTCCTGTAGCTTAATGATCAATTTTGCTATTTTTTTTTCTATTACAAAAAGAGTTTCCACCACCTTGTTAGAGAAAGTCAGTTGTCCTTTACCAGGGGTCCCCAATCCCTGGGTCTGGACCAGTACTGGTCTGTGGCATGTTAGGCACTGGGCAGCACAGCAGGAGATGAGCAGCAGGCGAGCAAGCAAAACTTCGTCGTTATTTGCAGCCACTCCCCAGAGCTAGCATCACCGCCTCAGTTCCACTTCAGATCATCAAGCATTAGATTCTCATAGGAGCCAAAAATTCCTTGGAACCAAAAAAGGTTAGGGACCGCTGCCTAAGAGTGGTCAAGTGACAGAGTCCTGATCTATGATACATAAGTAGAGGTCAGTGGGTGGGGCTTTCTCGAAGCTCTTTAAAAGAATCTGATTTAGCTGGCCTGTTTAAATGGAATTATAATCAGAGAAATAGTTTTACCATCTGAAATTAATTAAAGAAGGCCAGCAGGCTCTCCTTAAGAAAAAATCAGCATTTAAAATGAAATCTAATGATAAATTGGCAGGAAACAGAAAAGAGCCTAGAGGGGAAATGTGAAGTGGTGGATTTGTGGGCATTTACTAAGGCAGAGGATAATCCAT
>NW_011888806.1:7563869-7588322 GCF_000151845.1 Pteropus vampyrus | reverse complement strand
TGCGTAGCCTTTCTCATCATCAAAATTCCCCTACCAGAGTGGTACATTTGTTAAAGTTGATGAACCTGTATTGATAGATCCTGATCACCCAAAGTTCATAGTTTGCATTATGGTTCACTCTCAATATTATACATTATATGGGTCTTGACAAATGTATAATGACATGTATCTATCATTATGGTTTCATACAGAGTATGTTCACTATCTGTTCTAAAAATCTGTGTTCTACCTATTAAACCATCCCCACATTCCCCTGCAATCCCTGGCAACCACTGATTTTTTTACTGTGTCTGTAGTATTGCCTATTCTAGAAAGTTACATAGTTGGAATCATACAGTATGTAGCCTTTTCATGACGTAGCTTTGTAATAATTTTCTCCAGTTTTGGGTTATTTTCTTTCAACCATGTTTCTTAAAAAGTAAGTGTGATATACAGAATGGTAAGATACAAAGGCAAAGGTCTTTTCTGAAATTTAAGTATATTTTGAATAAAAGGCTTTAAGACAGAATAAATAAGCTAACCTCCAAGTTTATATTGGTTTATTCAAATCTGAGCCTAATTTTAAAAGCTGCAATTGTAAAGACAAAGATTTTGTGTCTTTATTAAGTTCAAGGCTTTTTAAAATAAAAGTATCGCTCAGCATGAGTAGTAAGAACTGAGAGAACTTGTAGAAAACTTACAGGTTAAATAATATTTTTTCACTAAAAATAGTATATACTGGGTAGAAAGAGGGGAAGTAGACACCTGAAATAATGGAGAAATGAATAGGCTGTGTTTGTGGTAGCTAGGTTTGTACAGTTGATTAAAAGATTATTTAAAAATTATATCATTTTAAATATAACTTACTGTCTATATGAATTTTGGAATTTTTTTCAAGAAACTAATTTTACAGTTCAATTCGATTTCTGTCAGTTTGATACTTTTTGATCACAGATAGGCTACAGGATGCCCAAATTTGGAAGAAGGGCATTATACACACGCTTGTACATATGTGTGTATTTTATTTTATTTTCCTGTAGCTTAATGATCAATTTTGCTATTTTTTTTTCTATTACAAAAAGAGTTTCCACCACCTTGTTAGAGAAAGTCAGTTGTCCTTTACCAGGGGTCCCCAATCCCTGGGTCTGGACCAGTACTGGTCTGTGGCATGTTAGGCACTGGGCAGCACAGCAGGAGATGAGCAGCAGGCGAGCAAGCAAAACTTCGTCGTTATTTGCAGCCACTCCCCAGAGCTAGCATCACCGCCTCAGTTCCACTTCAGATCATCAAGCATTAGATTCTCATAGGAGCCAAAAATTCCTTGGAACCAAAAAAGGTTAGGGACCGCTGCCTAAGAGTGGTCAAGTGACAGAGTCCTGATCTATGATACATAAGTAGAGGTCAGTGGGTGGGGCTTTCTCGAAGCTCTTTAAAAGAATCTGATTTAGCTGGCCTGTTTAAATGGAATTATAATCAGAGAAATAGTTTTACCATCTGAAATTAATTAAAGAAGGCCAGCAGGCTCTCCTTAAGAAAAAATCAGCATTTAAAATGAAATCTAATGATAAATTGGCAGGAAACAGAAAAGAGCCTAGAGGGGAAATGTGAAGTGGTGGATTTGTGGGCATTTACTAAGGCAGAGGATAATCCATTAGACTTGAGAAAGTACATGGCAAAGTTTTTCACACAGAAATTCTTTCAGATGAAGATTGTTAATTCTGTTTTTTAAATCTTATTCCATTATTTACTTTTGTATGCTTTACACTGGCTCTTTTTGCTGAGGTATGAAGCATAGAATTGCATGCTGCTACAGCGCATTTGTTCTTAGAGTGCATCAAGAGGGTATCTCCCACCCTCACAAAGTTACTGGCACAACAACAATTATACTCCAGTCCGAGGGTGGAAGGGACTTCTCTCCCTACTCAGTATTGCCAAAATAGGTGAGTCCTAGGTCTAGTGTTTGGTTTATGGATTCTTTCTTCAGTTTGTGTGGTTAATTGTATCCGAGGATTTTATAGTCTTTGTTCACAAAAGAGGTGATTCAATCAAGAGAAAGTTAGAAATAAAATCAATACATTTGTGTGATGATAATTAAATGAGGAGTTCTTCTACTGGTGGCTCGAGCAGCTCTGGCAGTGCGCCGCTTTGGCTCTGATATAGTACCTCTGCTCTAAGGAGATGGACTCCCTGCATTGCTCCTCAGTGCCTCGGGACCAGCCACCTGCATCTAGCATTGTGGTCTAGTGAGGAGATGCTAGGGAGGAACAAACAAATCAGTTCTAATTTATTGACCCTAAAAGAAAACTGCTGCTTCTTTCTTACTAACCTGTAATTTAAAGATGAAATAAGTAGCTTTTTATTTTTCATTGGCCAGCAAGAAAGATGCTACCTAACAATTGCCATGTAACAAATAATCCCAAAATATAGTGGCTTAAAACTATTCATTTAGCCCACATATTTACAAATTGGCGCTTTGGACTGGGCTCAGCTGGGTGGTTTTTCTGGGTTAGCCTGTGTGAATGGTTTGCTGCTTAGGTTGGTTGGGGGCTGGTTGGTCCAGGCCTGCCTCAGCTGGAATAGTCTTCTCTTCACATGGCTTACTCTCAGCTCCAGCCAGCCAACCTGGCCTTGTACACGTGGTGATGGCTGAGTTCTAAAGGACAGTGTTACATGCAAGGCTTCTTGAAATCTAGGCTTGGAAATAACACACTGTCACTCCTATTACATTCTCCTCACCAGGCCAGCCCAGATACAGGCATACCTTGGAGATATTGCAGATTTGGCTCTAGACCACCTCAATAAAGTATTGCAATTAATCTAGTCGTAATCTTTTTGCACGTGGAGGTTCTTGCCTTCAGTTTGTAAAGAGCATATCATCTGTGAAGTGCAATCAAGTGAAACTCGATAAAACGGGATTTGCCGTACAGAGATGAAATAGCCTCCACCTTTTGATGGGAGGAGTTGAAAATCACAATGAAAAAGGCATGGGTAGAAAAAGGAGTGAGGCTGGGAGTCACTTTTTCAAACTGCTTCACTTACCGTTGTCTAGGAAGATTACAAGTCAATGCTGGAAAAACTGGCCTTGGTTGAGGGCATCAGTTTAGCCAAAATCTCATTCAGGTAAGAGATTAATTCTGTGGTTTGGGGAGGGTACGAGGCAGAGAAATGCCTTCTCGTTAATTTCTGCTTTGTCACCAAATTTTAAATTGTGTTGTTTTGTGGTTTCTGTTTTATCGAGAAAAAATATTTCTAAAATGTAGCAGCATGCAAATTTATGCTTCAGTCAGTATTTCATAAAAATTTTCTTGAAACAAAAAGATGAGAGACATATAATCAAGACTGTCCTATTAGATTAGCTTCATGTTGAATATCAAGTCTATGATTCATTCAGATAGCCCTTGTTTTTGGTATAATAATGAAATTTTTGCTTTAGTCTGTTGCATTCTCCTCTATTATTTTGCTCAAGCAGGATACTGTTCTGAATTGAACCATGAAAGGATTTGTATTGAACAACGTCAACAATAAAAATGTTCTAGAGTGTCATCTGAATTTTCATTTGTTCAATTCTTTTTACAGTTATTACTTTGAAAATGTAATATTTTTAATTAGGTAGGAAATCGTAGAAGAAAATAACAAAATGAGTCAAATTAGCATAGTTTAATATAACCAAAGCAATCTATAGCATCAGTAAAAGCAGTGGGTACTATAAAGATCTCCCAGTTTCATTCTCTTACAATGAAGTATTTGTTAACTGTTCTCAACATATTGCTATGATACCCAAGGACCATTATTTAGCCTGGCAACATAACATTTGAGCATGACCTGAAGCAGGTGAAGGGGTAAGCCAAACATAGAAGGTGAAGTGACCCAGCAGCTGGAAAGGTAAAGTTAGGTGGGTTATTTGTGTTCTTTGGAGCAGCAAGATGATCACTGTGGCTGAAGAAATTGTGTAGCTGGAGAAGTCATTAGATTCAAGACATATTTTGTAGGTAAATCAATAAGAATTCTACAGGTTCTATGAGTGTCGAGAGAGAAATAAGGAGTCAAAATGAATCTAGTGTTTTGTCTGAGAAATGGTATAATTTCAATTAACTAAGATGAGAGATGTGGGTAAAGTAAGAGAATAGTGAAAGAAATCAGATATTCAAATTTTGATATGCTATATTTCATGTCTATCATATACCTCATTGGGGATGTCAAAATTTCAGTTGTGTATATATACACACATATATGCATCCGGTGTTCAAAAGAGGGTTCAAACTAGAGATGTAAATTTTAAATCAAAGTTTTATAGTTGTATATTTAAAGATTATCCAGGGACTATCATTCAGAAAATAAGCGTATATAAAAAAGACTGTGAAAAGTGAACGAGAATTCCATTTACCACACCTTCAATTATATAAAATCTTATAAATCAATGCTGCTGTCTAATACAACTTCCTGCAATGATAGAAATGTTCTATAGTTGCATTATCTGAAATAGTAGCTGTATTAGTTTTATATTTCTACCATAACAAATTATCTCAAACTTAGTGACTTAAGTAATAAAAATTTAATATCTTGCATTTCTATGTATCAGAAGTCCAGCACGATTTTACTAGGCTAAAATCAAAATACTGGCAGAGTTATATTTCTTTCTGGAGGCTATAAAGTAAAATCCACCTTTTCTATCTTCTGCATTCCTTGGCTTGGTTCCCTTTATGCAGCTTCAAAGCTAGTAAGGCTTGTGAATTCTTCTCATATCTCATTACTCTGATCTTTTCTTCTGCCTCTTGCTTCCAATTATAAGGACCCTTGTTATTACATTGGGTCCACCTGGATAATCCAAGATACTATCCCTATCTCAATGTCCGTAATCTTAACCACATCTATAAGGCACACTTTGCATTGTAAAGTAACACATTCACAGGTTCTGTGGATTAGGGCATGATCATAACTTTGTGGGAGGTAATTATTCAAACTAGCATCATGACCACTATCACCATATGGCAATTGGGCACTTGAAATATGGTTAGTACAGAAAAAGACTTTTTAACTTTTATTTAGTTTCACTTAATATAAATTGAAATTTAAATACTCACATGTGGATAGTAGCTGACTTATTAGGTAGGAGAAATCTAGAGGGATAGGGGATTGAAAAATATACAGAAATAGTATAATCATGGACCAACATTAAGAGCCCATGTAGGATTCAGAGTCACAAATTTAAAGTAAGACTTTGGCATGGCTGTATTTCTATAGCCTTGATTTAGCTAGTAATGGCAACCATACACTTGGCTTGAGGATACATTATCAGAAAAAGATAACTAGAAACCAAGGAAGAGAAAAATTTTGGATTCAAGAAACAATGAACAAAAGGGCTAGAAAAATGTTCTCTTAATTCTAAATGATTCTTGAGGCTGCCACTGCAAAATAATTCTTAAAAGAGGATTTATAAAACAGAATACTCACAAAGTATAAACAATTATAATTTATCAAAATTTAAATGATTAATTCTTGACATTAATAGAAAAATGGATTGAAATATTTCCAAATTTAACAACTAAAGAATAATAAAATGAGAATTTGGAATTCATCAGAGAGAAGCAACAAAGTTAAACACAAAAGTTTTTATAAATGATATTCAAAAACATGAACAAAGAAAACACAACACAAGATGGCAGCAAAAAGTTTAAACATATTGATTAGATAAATTTCATATCAAAGACAAAGAACATAATTAAATCTTTTTAAGAGCCACACTTAAATAACAAAGGTAAAAATTGAGCAAAGTAATTAGAAGCCAAACAATAGAGTTCAGTGGAATTGGGAGTCTTTCTTGTCAGTAGTGTTTTGGATTCACAATATTTGTGGGGCTCAAGCTCAAATCAAAATTTAATCGAATGTGGTCCCCAATTAGTAGTTTCCCACGATATCTAACAGAAGAACATGCAAATTTATTTTTATTTTTTTGAGGTGGCAAGCAGTATATCTGACTGCTACCTGCTGATGAATCTTCTAAAATAAAGCCTGCAAATTCACGTCTTCCTCATGCACCCAGAGATTGAATTTTTTCTCTTTTGAGAGTAAAGATGCTTAGAGAAATAAATATACATAAGGACAATGGAATTCTATGCTACCAAAAATATTACTTGTCTGTTTATAATGAAGAAAATAATCACCAGATATTTACAAAAAAGTCAATAGCACAAAAGAGAAATACAATCAGATTATAATTTTTAGTCAAAAGTTTCTAAAAGACTAGATAATTTTGAAGATACGTTGCAAAAAATATAACAATGAAAAGAAAGATAATAAAAAATGCCAGGCAAAAAAATAAAATATGCACAAAGAATGGTCCTAATATTGAGCAAAGTAAAATGTGGCCTGATTTTGAGTTGCCAAAAGAACTCAAGAATACAGAATCCATTTGAACTTGTTTTCAGAGTCACAGTGGGTCATGGAATTAGACCTATTGAGAAGGAAACGTAAATTCTAGTAAACTATTTGGCTCAGGAGTGAACAAAGACATAATAATGAAATTACAGTTTGTTGTTCTTGAACATTTTGATCAATCTTTTGACTAAGCACAGATGAATTAAATGTAATGTTATTGTCCTTTTGACATTATAATAACAATGGAAGTTTAAGATGAAAAGAAAATGAAATTGTAAAGTCAATCATATCTTTCCTTTACACAGTGGGTAGTTTAGATCCCTGTCTAAAGATATAGTCATAAGAAAGAATAGCTTAGAAATTTTACTTAAAATTACTAAGGTAACCACAGAAGAGTTATAAATAAAAAATCAAGTGTAAAAATGACAAAGCAAGGAGACGGTAAGTAATGTGAACAAATCTTGATCTTTCAAAGGGAGGAAACAATAGATAAATCTAAAACTATAAAAAAATAGTTATTTTATTCAGAATTAACATAACTGCCAAATAGCACAAAATAGAAGTGGAAAAAGTAGTTGCCTTCGGGAAATGTAATTATGGGTGTTATAATATTTTATACTGTCAAAATCAGCTTATAAGAAAGAGGAGATATAAAGAGAATAACTTTTTATTTGTAATTTGTATTCTCAGAGAATGTCAAGAAATTAATGTATCCCCCCAAAAAAGAATAATAGCTATTTCATGATAGCCTTCTTGGAAGTCAAAAATGGCATAGCCTGTTGTAGGATTTTTTGGTTTTGATTTTTCTCTTCTACCCTAAGAGTTATTTAGAAGAGTATTTATTTTAAATTAGATGAGATTATTTTATTACCTTTTCTGTCTTTTCCCTATTAAGCTAGAATCTTATTGTGCTCAGAAAATGTAATACATTGAAATTCTACTTTTGAGAATTTTTAGAAATTTTTTTTGTAGCCAAAGAGATTTTTGTAACTTTTGTGAGATTTAAGAAAAATGTAAATTATCTTTTTCGTCAGGTATAAAAATTTCTGAAAACTAGCTGTATTATAATTCTGTGTAATAGTGTAATGCTGTTATTTCAGGCTATGTTTAATTAGGCTAAGTATAATTATGTCTGAGAGTAGTATATTAAAGTCTTGACCCTTGTGGTTTTGTCTGTTTCTCACTCTGTCATTATATTTCAAAAACATATTGTTTGCAACATCAAGAGCGTAACTATTTCATATTGAATGAAAATAAAATATCCAGTCATTAATATACTTTTTCCACAATTAAAAGTATATTTAAGAGTGGTTTTAGGTTCATAACAAATTTGAGAAGCAGAGAGTTTCCATATACCTGCTGCCCCTATACGTGCATATCTTCCCCATTATCAACATCTCCCATCATTGTGGTACATTTGTTACAACTGAAGATATTATGTCGAAATTTCATAATCATCCTCAGTCTATAGTTTACAGTTGGATTCACTCTTGGTGTACTTCCTAAGGGTTTTGGAAAATGTATAAAACATGTATCTATCATTATAGTATCATGCAGAGTATCTTCACTTCTCTAAAAATCCTGTTCTCTGCCTGTTCATCCCTTCTCTCCCAAACCTCTGACAACTACTGACCTTTTTCCTCTCTCCATAGTTTTTCCTTTTTTAGAATGTAATGTAATTGGAATCATGCAGTATGTAGTTTTGTCAGGTTGGCTTCTTTTACTTGGTAATATGCATTTAAGATGCATGGCTTCATAGCTCATTTCTTTTTAGTGCTGAATAATCCATGGTCTGGATGTACCATATTTTATCTATTCACTTATTGAAGGGCACTTTGGTTGTTTCCAGCTTTTGGCAATTATGAATATATTTGTTATAGACATCTGTGTGCAGGTTTTTGTGTGGACACGTTTTTAACTTTGAGTAAATACTAAGGAGTATGATTGCTGGATCTAATATATTTAATATAATATATCTAATATATTGACGATATATTTAGTTTTGTAAAAAACTGCCAAACTGTGTTCCAAAGTGACTGCACTGTTTTCCATTCCCACCAGCAATGAATGAGTTTTTGTTGCTCCACATCCTTGTCAGCATTTGGTGTTGTCAGTGTTCAAGATTGTGGCTATTTTAGTAAGTGTGTAGTGATATTTTAATTTGCATTTCCCTAGTTATATATAAGGTAAAGCATTTTTTTTCAGATGCTTATTTGCCATCTGCATATCTTCTTTAGTGAGGTGTCAAAGTATTTGGCTTATTTTTTAATCAGGTTGTTTTATTGTATTTTAAGAGTTCTTTATAAATTTTGGGTAACAGTTATTTATCAGACAGTGTTTTGCAAATATTTTCTGTCTGTGGCTTATCTTCTCATTCTTGACATTGCCATTTATAAAACAAATTTTTGTTTTAATAAAATTCAGCTTATCAATGATTTCTTTCATAGATAATGCTTTTAGTGTTTTATCTAAATGCTATCACCATACCCAAGGTCATCTAGGTTTCCTTCTATATAATTTTCTAGGAATTTTGTAGTTTTGTGTTTTATATTTAGGTCCATGATATATTTTAACTTAATTTTTATGAAAGGTGTAAGGACTATGTCTAGGTTATTTTCTTTATTTCTTTTTTCTTTTTGCATGTAACGTCCAGTTGTTGCCATTAATATTTTCATTTTGAATTTTATTTTGTTGACTCTAAATACTGTCAATTGTAAGTATTTCATTATTATATTTCCTTAATCTATAATTGTTTGAAAATGAAAGAGGAAGAAGCATTTACAGAATGGTGAAGCAAAACCCCCCAAACCACTTCTCTATAAAAGAAGCAGGAACACTGGCCAAATTGTCAAAATCAACTTTATAGAACTCAAATCTAACCAAAGTCTTTCAAAAATCAAAAATTTTATTTTAGAAAAATTCTTTGAATCCTGATTTTTAAAAAAATGAGCTTTATGATGTTCTAGTTTGCCCTATGTCCATTCCCCTCTCACCAGCTCCATGGTAGCCTTGAAAACCAGCAGACTCATAAGTGCAACTATGGTAGCTGTGAAAACCACTAGTATGAAAGTCAGTAGGGGGAAAAGATGAGGCTTGGCACTCCTCCTAAATTCCATCCCATATTATTGTTACCACTTGACTTTTATGAAAGCTACCTGAACAGCATCATTCTCAGGGCTTATCTTTACTTGACCTGATTTAGAACTTGCTCTGTGAGAATAACTATATCCCTAGGCTATGTGTCTAAAACAATGATTGACAGTTACTTAAAATCACAACTTCCCGAGGTGGAGATACCACTTGGTGCTAACAAACAGCTTATAAAAATTTTTAAAAAGAAAAACTGGAGAATCATGGGACCTTAGAGGGCTTTGGAAAGTGACAGATATTCCTTATTCCTGGTAATCTAAAAGTTCACATACATGTGAAGGAATGAGCATGTCTAAGAAACACCTGAGAAGGCCCAAATCTCACTCATGTTGACCTTGAGTCTCTACACAATCAGGAATTGAAGGTTAAGGCAGAGTTGTAAGTTGTCTTCTGGAATGTTGAAGAGGTGCCCAATCATAAACACAGAGCCCCTCACAAAGGCTATGAGACTTATTCATCCAAGACATTTAAGGAAATATCTATTTAATCATTAGCCAACAACTAAATTAACCAAACAAGAGACTTAAGTGGCTGCACATAGAGAAAACAGATTAACAGAATTATTTCAGGAAAGTCACAAATGAAAGTCATAGAGAAAAAATAAATAGCAATAGCAACGAACCATAGAGAATAGAGAGAATCTGATTCCATCAAATTTTGAGTTGCCATAATATTATTTTAAATTTCTCATTTTTCAGTAAGTTACAAGACACAGAAAGCAGTAGGATAGCCATATGCCTCATATGTAGGAGGAAATAGTCAATAGAAATTCCCTGAGAAAGATCAGATGTTGGACTTACTGAAAGATTTTAAATCAGCTATTATAAATATCTTCAAGAACTAAAGGAAACCCTATCTAAAAATTTAAAGTATGAGTATCAATATATATAAACAAAAAGAAGTAGAAATATTTTACTTAAACTGAAAAAGCTGATATAAAAGATTCTAGAGTCAGTCAAAGATTTGGCATTACAGAAGAAAGAATAAATGGAATTTAAGACAGATCTTTTTAGATTTCCTGTCTAAGAAACAGGGGGAAAAAGAATGAAAAATATTAATAAAGACCAAAGGACACTCTTAAGCATGCCAACATACACAAAATGGGAGTTCCAGAAGCAGAGGAGTGAAAGAGGTAAAAGTTAGAAAATAAGTCAGTAGAAAATAATTTAATGAAAATTTCAAAAAAAAATAGTAATAGTTAAGTGACAAGCTAGAGAATAAATATACAAAACTCAATAGCTTTTATATACACTAGTTATTACCAGCCAGATACTACTCTGAAAAAAAGTAGAAATTCATGAGAATACCCAGTATGTAAAAAATCTGAATAAAAAAGAGCCTAGAACAAAATATTTGTAGCCTATATAGTAGACTGTTAATAAACATCAAGTAGAAATAAGCATGTAAGAGAAATATTACTTATAAATCAATAAGATAATATAGCAGAAAAATAGCAAAGTATACAAACAAAATTTATCTAATAAAGTGATGAATAAACCACTTTAAAAAGTGTGAAATATGATCAACTGTGAAAAGCAGGAAAATTCAAATTAAACCAGATCCCATTCTGTGTATAACTGCACTGTTTAATATGGTAGACACTGGCCACATATCACTATTTAAATTTAAAATTTATGTTACAGATTCAATTCTTTAATTGTACTAATCAAATTTCAAGTGCTAAATAACCATATATAGCTAGTTGCTACTTTATGGACAGCACAGATATAGGACATTTCCAGAATTATATAAAATTCTGGGCCGAGATAGTCATTAAAGATTTAAATTAAGGGGTGGGAAATGGATCCTGGTTTAAACTGAATGGAGTGTAAATGTTTCCAGCCCTTTTGGAAAGAAATGTAGCAATATACAGCAAAGTTAAAAATGGAGTAAGTACATTATTTTTTAGGGAACTATGCTATAATCATATTTTTATATATATGCAAAAATATAGTAAAAAGATACTTATAGCATTATGTTCATAATAGCAAGTGATTGAAAATACCCTATATATCATTGAGAAAAATTTATATAACCTATTACATAAAAAACAAGTCACAAAACAATATAAAGAGTATGATACAGAGTGTGTGTGTGTGTGTGTGTGTGTAAAATCAATGGGTATTTGTAGCTGCAAAGAAATAGGCTTTATACCCTATGAACTTATTTAATGGTATAATGGCCAACTAGATAGAGTAAAAAGGTTAAAAGACACTGTAATGTTTTGCTCTTTCTCTGTAGCATTAGTTTTATTCCTCTTATGATTAATTTTTTTTTTTTTTTTTTTTAAAGAAGCCAGGTAGTGGTATAAGCAAGGCCCTAAGTATTTTTTTCACCATTATAGAGATTTCATCTATATCAAGGAAGTGGTGTTCAGGAAACATTGCCACATATGGTAAAAGATGGTGTCACTTATCCCTTGTCCTAAACATTGTTGCAATTAGATGTAGAATTCTCAATATAAGGAATTGCACATACTTTGGAAAAACATAAAGACTCTTCTGTATTTTTGACTGCAGTGTTAAATACAATGAATTCAAATAGAATTCAACCAGTGGCTTGATTGTAGCTTTACCAATATAGCAGCTGAAAGAATTTAGTAGTTCTTCATCTCTAACTCTTGAATGCTATTAGCTTTAAGACTGATTCATACCTTGAAGGCTCACGGTGACATATCCACTCATGCAGAGCTATTCTAGTACACAGCCAAGAGAATAGAAAAGAAATTTAAATAATTGTTTTTGTAGAAGTGAGTAGTATACATATATTATTCTAGCTGTAATTCTTAAGTGAGCTAGTGGAAAAAGAGATTTCATTGTAATATCAGAGCTTATAGTTACAACATTAATATGTGTGTGTGTGTGTGTGTGTGTGTGTGTGTGTGTGTATGTATATATATCCAGTTCTCCTTTAATAAACACAATGATTTCTGGTGAAAAACATTTGTATCCTGTACTTCCCTATTACTTTGCATGCTAACTTTAATTTAGTATGTTTCTGATGAGTCACAGTTAATATTTGTAAAGACTTTTATTTTACAATATAAATTACCATTTTTATGTTTTCTCAATTAAATTCCCTTGGTATGTTTTCTAGAAAAATACTATCTCTGTATTTTTAATATCATTATATTGATTATAAATACTTACATTGAGTAAAACAGTAAAATATTAGGCTGTATTTCTAAGATGTTCTTAAGCCTTTTCAATATTTCTCTCCCCATTTTTATTTATTGCTTCCCCACCTTCTCCTTTAACTCAGGTTTGCTACTTTATTAAGGTTCCCATCACAATGGCCCATGAAGACCAAGCCCTTTATTATGGCTTAATATTTCTTCCAACAATATTTAATTTTCCCATATGTTATAACTTTAGGATGTTCATTTCATCTAGTTTTCTGTTGGGAAGCAATGTAAAACACAGGTATTAACAAAAAGTCCTTTTCTAAGATGTTTATATCTAGATGTAATCAATAGGAAAGAAATAATAACAAAGTTATAGAAAGAGAAGCCAGCCATAGAGGGGGTCCTTTAAGACACATTACCCAAAAGCCTTGCTTGGCCCTAGTTTATGTTTCAAATCAAGTATTAAAATTAGTCCATCCAATGTATTTTATTTGGAAATGTTAAACTTTTCTCATTCACTGCATTCCAACAAATGAGGGGATGGATATGTTAGCTAAAGCATTGTTCTTGTCCTATAGTCTCTAAGATTGGACACATACAACCTCTCAAAGGCATTCCTGTCAAAGAGCAGAAACAGAAATTGACACCAGACATCCTAAAGTTCAGTTATGTACCAGACATCCTAAAGTTCAGTTATGTATTCAAGCTTGTTTCTGGGATTTCAGGGTTATTTGCCAAAAGATGGTTTCTTAAAGTATAACATGAGGGATTTTGTGAAATTCTATATTAGTACTAAGAATCATTGGGATTATTCATAGAAAATAGTCATCTTTACAAGAGATGATATATACAAATATAGCAATCCCAGAGTTAGAACAGTAAAGAATAGATATCCAGGAGAATTAGTTATCAAGGAATCCTCTTCAAAAATATACATAGATTTGTGTAATAAAACCAATCTGGGACTGGGACACTGAATGTTTTTTACAGACTCTGTCAATAACTAGCTATTTGTTACCCAGGTCACTTAACTGCATTGGGCTTTCTATATCACTTGTTGAGTGACTCCCTAACATCATTTGTGGAATAATGGGGAATGAATAATAAATTTCTAAAGTTCCCCGCAGCTGTACAGTTGTATGAATTGAGATTCTCCTCTTTCTCACAGACTTTTTAAAATTAAACTTTTTACCAAGATGTGGTACATATATACAATGGAATATTTCTCAGCCATAAGAAAAGATGAAATACTGCCATTTATGATGACGTGGATAGATCTTGAGATAATAATGATAAAATAAGTCAGAAAAATTTGAGAACCATATGATTTCAATAATATATAGGGTATAAAACTGAAAGCAGCAAATAAGACAAACAAAAACTCATAGACACAGTAGTTCAGTGGTTATCATGGGGAGGGGCAGAGGGGTGAGGTAGGTATGGGTAAAGGACATCAAATATATGGTGATGGAAGGAGATTTGACTTTGGGTAGTGAACACACATGCAATATATAGATGATGTATTATTGACCTGTACACTTGAAACCTATATAATTTTATTAACAATGTCACCCCAATAAATTAATTTAAAAAATTGAACTTCGTTTTGATAGTTATGGATTCACATACAGTTGTAAAAGTAACACAGATCTCATGTACCCTATCCAGTTTCCTCCAAAGGTAACATCTTGTAAAAGTATAGCACAATATTACAACCAGAATATTTGCAGTGATTCAATTAAGATACAGAACAGCTCACTATAGATTTGACTCCTTAATATTAGGTAAAGGGATTGAACATTTTTGCGGGCTTATTTATGGCATCTTTTTTATGCTTTATTTCTTTCAATTCTAATTATAGGCTGTTTTGGAAACCAGGCCCAGCTAAACGTTGAAGTGTCAGGTTCAAAGTCTGTCTGATATCACAGCCTTCTCATTCTTTCTTGTACAGCATGCTGTCCCTGAAAAAAAATCTCAGATCTTTATCACTGTTTTACGTGTCATTGAGTTGCACCATGCTTGTAACTGGTACTATACATTCATCAATTTCCATTGGGAAACTTTTGTTTGTGTAGCTTAACAGAGCTACAGACCCAGGGAGATTGAAAATATATCTAGGTCTAGGTCACCCAGCCTATCAGCCAGGATTTGTAGCATCTGAATTCTGGACTCCTTCCTTTCTTTTTCACCTTTGATACCATGACCTCATTCTCTGAATGATAAATGATAGCAGAGCACAGCAGAAAATGAAACAAGGATACTTTGAAAGGAGTTATTTGTATGTTCCAAGATAATAAAAGTAATTCACAATAAAATTTGCTCAGATGAGTTATTGACGTAAAAAAAAAATCCATACGCTTTATTATGAATATAAAAATGCAAAACTGAAAATCATGCTACTTAGATAGTCTTCTGCTATCACCTATCCAAATCTCCTAGAGCAGCAAACACCAAAGTCTTTCTGAGCCTCAAGGGATTCTCAGACCATCAGTGCCTGAGTCCTTTAGAAGTACAGTATTGGAGTAATAATTTACACAACTACGTTTTGAATGTCTACTGAGTGTCAGAATTAGAACACTAGGGACAGAGGGTAGACCAAAGAAATGGCTCCAGTTCCCTTTGGGTGGGGCGAGGGGAGAGAATTTTAATGAATAATTATAAAAAAGATGTATACTTATATTTCATACGCATGTGGAAGGAATTCACAAAGCATTATGACAATGTATAAAAGGGCTATTAAATCTGAGGGTTCAGAGAAAAATTCTTTAGTTCCCTAAACATTGAGAATTAGAGGATGAGAGGATAAATTTTCTGCTCAGAAAGAAGCCATGTGACCTGGGGACTGGTATCATCAGAATGTTTGCCCATTCACTTACCAGTCAATTCTGCTGTCTCCTGAGTCCTTAACTGGAACACTTAAAAATGTCCTCTCCTTGTGGCTTGGGCATCCTCGCAACATGGTGACTAGGCTTCAAGAATGAGAAAGGAGAGGGAGTTAATGTGTGACAAAATCTATTTTTAAATCTGCCCCTTATTCACTTAATTCCTAGAGATCTAAATATAATTGATATCTGACACATAGTTAAATAAGTAAATGGAAATTAATATGTGAACAAACACATGACGAATGTTCCTTTTTTTTTTTTTTTTTTACTAAATATAAAATCTAGAATTATACATTTAGGTTTGCATCTATGGTACCAAAATGGACTTGCAGCTTTTTGCAACTTGGCTAAAAGCGTTCAAAGTGGCAGCTGTAGTGTGCTTTATTTTATAGGTTTGAACTAGGAGAGTTAATTATATTCCAGTTTCTACCCCTCTAAACAACAACAAAAAATATTTGTCTTCTAAATGAATTGACTCCACAACATCCGATGTTATCTTCTTTCTCTTTTGATTACCACGATCTTGCAATTTTCTTATTCCTGAGTTAGCAAACACAATATTATGAATAACAAATATATTCAGCTGTGCTTAAGAGATTCTCGAGAGAAGATAGAAGTGAAAGAGCAGCGTAGTTAGTGATTGAGCGCACAGGCTCTGAAGTCAACCATTTCAGTCTGAAATCAAGTTCCGCAATTTTCCATTTGTGTGACTTATTTACTTAATGTCTTTCTACCTTGGTTTCACCAAATTATGTTGTCTAAGTTTAAAACAAGATAAAATTTGTAAAATGCGTGGTGTATTTTAAGTCCTCGGGAAATGTTCGCTCTCAAGATATAATTATTTTTATTAATAAGAAAAAATGGCATTCAGTTCGTCTTTTCAATGATGGCAAGCACAGAGGGAAATGGCATGAGTCTTGCCATGTGGTGTGTCCTCTGGCATCTAGGCTTCCAGTTGGATGGGCTTCAGGTAGACCTGAGAGAAAAGCTTGGTATTGTTGGGAATACAGCACGAGCATGAGTGACATCGACCTCTCCATGTACATAGTCTTCTCATACTTCCTCAGGAATCCGATTGGGTTAGCTTCATTATCATCCACAGTGCCCTCTTCCTTTTTACCTAGACATAGTTCCTTTAGCTCTGTGTCCAGTCAGTTGAGGTTTGTTTGCTTTTGTCACTGGCTCAAGAAAATTATTTCCTTAAAAAGGAACTCTGGGCCTAGCAGGCTTCTAGAATTTCATAAATTTTCTCTGAAAAAAGGCATAGTTAGGCAAAAAAGAATGCACAGCTGAATTTCTATCTATCTCAGGGATATGAGGAGTCCCTCCATCCACTGCTCTTGTCACCACTGTCTGTCATTGGCCATTTAAAAATTACTCTGTTGTGTTTGGCATCCCACCCTGGTGATGGTAAATTCTTGAGGTGACTGAATTAGTTGAGGTTCTTCAGAAAAACAGAACCATTAGGATATATAAAAATAATATGAGGTGGTTTATTATAGGAATTTGGCTTAGGTAGTTATGGAGACTAAGAAGTTCCAGACTGTTGTCTGCAAGCTGGAGGAAAGACAGCACTAAAATTTAGTCTTTGCACACAGGCCTGAGAACCAGGAACCCAAAGGTATACCTCCTTGTTCTCTCTGAGATTGAAATTCTGAGAACCAGGAGGCCGCTGGGTAAGTCCTGGGGTCTGAAGGCCAGAGAACAAGGAGCTCTGATATCTGAGAGAAGGAGAAAATGAACATCTCATCACAAAAAAGCGAGCATGAATTTGCTATTCCTTTGCCCTTTTTTATTCTATTCGGGCCCTGGAGGATGAATGATGCTTCCCACTTTGGTGAGGACGGATCTTTACTGAGTCTATTGATTCAAATGCTAGTCTCTTCTAGAAACTTCCTCATAGACACCCTCAGAAATAATGTTTTACCAGCTCCCTGGGCATCCCTCAGTCAAGTTGACACACAAAATTAGCCATCACGTTGACCTGTCATTCAGCATCATACATTTATCTTTCATCAATCTGCCTCATATCCTTATTTTTTTTTCAACCATCACTCAAATGTAGACTCTTGGACTAAGTGGTATTTTATCTTGTTCTCATATCACTACCACTTTATTCTTTTGTTTTCTGATCTGTCCTGTCTTTCATCTGTTCTTCCTAAATTTCTTTCCTAAGTCTGCCATTTCATAATTAATGGACTCCAGAGATTCTAAAACTTTTACAAAATTATAAATTGTACAAAATATTTTCTACACCTAGGATTTAAATGGAATCATATTTATTCAAGACCTTGATTAACATTTTATTTTTCAAGAAAGTGCATATTCTCTTTTTTCTTATCTCTCAGGGTTGAGAGGCAGTGTCTGAACACTTTATGCTCTTCAGTGTCACTTTTAGACTCTTATTAGTCTTCTGTCTTCTTATAAAATTTTTATGCTCCTTAATGGCTCATGCCGATCAGCTATACAATCTTCATCTATGTTAGGGCTCAGAAATGACTTAGAAGTTGGTTTTTAAGAGGTGTCTCATTCTCTGCTGTAGATGACATGGCCTTTTTCCAGAACCCTTGGAATTTACGCTGTACAATTTCTACTAGGGATTTCCAGAAATCCCACACGACTTAATTTTTCACCCCAAATAATGGGCCATATTTTTAAGTTTGAAACTCCGAATGATTGGAGATGTCACTCGTAAGTTAACAAGTTGTCCTTTCTTCGTATCAATCGATCAAATGCTCTATTTACCTACTTACCATCTATCTATTTTACTAACAGAAACTTCAGACCTCTGGATGAGAGAAGAGACAATTTATTCACAGAGCATCTTAGCGGTGCCCTAATTCTTTTTGGGGCAACATAATGAGGGTCAGATATCATTTGTGTCCGCAGAGGTTACACTACAAAAGAACCCTGAAATTTAACAGCTAGAGCTTATAGGGCAGCTGACACATCCACTCTCTCCTCTCCAGAGAGAGACTTTGGCTCTGGAATATAAGCAAATTTTCTTCATGGAGGAGAAGAAAAAGTCTCTAGTTCCTCCCCCCTACCCCACCCCCACCCCTTAACACACTCACACTGTTTTGGAATATAAACACATGGCTCCAGGGAAAATCTATCTTCAGGGTTGCTATTTAATCATCCTTTACTCAGAAAGCCTGGATCATGCAGAAATGTGAAAATGTTACTAGTTTCGTAAGACTATGGCCCAAGTGGTAGAGCTGCTTTTATAGCAGCCTGGACCTACTACAGGACACTTTCCTGTCCTGGATCCCACTCAAATTTGGCAGCCTTTCAGGCCATCCACTAATGGTCAGGCACTATTCCTACCAGCAGACTATTTTGCCACAAACCCAAAGATGCTTTCTTCTTGGCTTTCTTCATACCTAAGTCCTCTTAGTATGAGATGTAATAATTTTGTAGGTGATATCCCAGCAAGGTCAAGAACATGGGCCCCTCAAAACTTTATCATTGTAGTGGGCCCTGATACTTCATGGGTTTTATCTCCCATCCTCTGGAGTTCATGCATTCAATCAAAATCTTTAACGTATCTGTGACTTCTCCCTTATCTGGTTTTATTAACATGATGTTATCTATATCTCTTCCAAATATATTATGAAGGGTGGCAGGAGAGTTAACATAGCTCTTGGGCAAGACCATAAAAGCATACTGCTGTCTGTTCCAAGTAATTGCAACTTTTAAAAATTCTCCTTCTTAATAGGAATAGTAATGAAAACATTTGTTAGATCAGTGGCCACACACCATGTATCTGAGGTCATGTCAATTATCCTCATCTCACATAGCAAACAGACTAGACTTTTTTTCCCACTATATATAGTTTGCTTTATTTAATCTTCATAACACACCCAAGAACTAAAAGCATTATGCCAAGAAAAACATAAAAAAAAAAAAATCCATTGAAAGACAATGTTGGTTCTTGGAGCCAAATATAGTATTAGATTAGGATTCAGGAAATTGGGTATTTAATATCCTGCCTACATCAAACTGTGGAAAATAATAGAGGTAACAGCTTATTCCATGAACAGTGACATCTGAGCAACATAAAGGTTTTGACTAGTTAGTTTGGGATATAAAGGGGACCATCATTCCTGCATCTTTTAAGTCATTAAAGGTGGTACTAATCTCTGCTATTCCCTCCAAGATACCTTTTTTGTTTGTTTTGATTTGCAGACTTGGCCAGTGAGGGTAGAGTGGGATGGTGACAGTGTCAGAGGCTTCCATGTGGCCTTGCCCCACTATAACACAACCAACTACTCAGGAGAAGGAACTTATGTGATAGTTCTAAGAACAACTATGTATGTCCATACCAATTATATATTCAGGGCCAGGTACCAGAAACATAACCATTGGGTGATTCTGGGGACCCAGTGAACACATTGTGAGCCAACCTGGGGCACTATTATGTTAATCATATACTTCACATTTTCAAACATCAAGTTAACTCAGAACCCATCCAACATTCTTTGAAATATTTCTGTATTCCCCTCTAAGTATATGGTTACATGAGTAAATGGCTGTAAGTCACTTTGAGGAGGGACTGTGGAGATCATTTTTCATTTACTTCATGATCTTTCAGGATCCTTCCTCCTGAGAACTTCAGTTAAGAAATTTCTGATTTGCAAAATAACTCAAGTTCAGAAACTGGGCAAGTATTTCAAATATTTTATTGGGCCTGGTTCTCTCAGCCTCCTGTCTTGGTTTCTTTGGATATGGATTAAGTAATACCCTTGCTGTCTACTCATCTGTTACCCCTAGAGAATCTATGTTTTATTAACCATTTCCATGGTGCCCTGTGTTTCGAGTCCCCCATCTGCCACTCCAATCTTGTGGCTCCTAGAATTCATTGTAACAGCCTGACATTGAGTTTATTGTAACCTCTGAAAATTAAGTGCCATTACTTGGCCTCTATTATTTGGGGAATCTGTTATTCCCGATTCTCTTATTGAATCCAGTTGTAACAGAATCTCCTGCTGTTTTCTCTAACTTACAAAGGAAAAGTCACCACTGCTCCTTTTAATGATGTTGGCGCTTCTCACATTCTGGAGCATAATTTGTCACTTTTGTAGAAGTGTCCTTCAACTCCTTTCATGGAATATGGTCAGCTGGTAGATTTTCAAACTTTATATAGATACCCATTCTACCATGTCTACTTCCACTTTCTGCTACTGCAGTTATTACATTTCTATTTACCATGGACTAATGCCCTCTTTAAACTTCTAAGTGCCATCTGAATTAGAATTAGAACCATCTAATTAGCATATTAATAATTAGTATATTAGTACCATCTTCTGAGGTCCTTGCCAAATTATTAGACCTTGTATTATGGGAGAATACTCCAGTGTCAATAAACTCTTCATTATCCAGCCTTCTGTTTCATTCATCCACTCACCCAGATCCACAGTCTAGCACCCTCAGGATTTAGTCTCGTACACCATTTTCAGGTTGGGACATGTTGGCTAATTCATGCAGCTTTTTCTGGGATATAGTCCATTTTCTTTCAGCAGCCCCAGCACTTTACTGGTTTGATGCTACGTCTTGTTCTAGAAGCCAAGACAGGATGTGAAACTAGATGCTATGGTGGGGCGGGGGGCAGTACAATCTAGAAGCTGCTGCATTGCCTTCAAACAAGGGAAAAGTGGGGCCTTTGGATTTCTTCTCTAACAGGGAGGCATAGAAACTTCTTGTAGATCCACAGGGTTTAAGAGGATCTGAGGCTTCAATATTTTCTACCCACATGGCCCCATACCATGTCTCAGAGTCCCACTGCTATCCAACCAGAGCCTTGAATTGATATGGTTGAGTCATCGAGGTTCTTTGGAGGTCTGCTACTGGCCCAGATCCTTTTCTTTTTTTTTTGTCTTAAGCTATAAAAGATAAAAGTTGCTTTAGAAGTGGCCTAGGAAGACCTCTAACTTTTACATTTTGCTTTTGATTTGTGAAATTACTCTTGGCCTTTCAGTGTCTTTCTCCAATGCATCAATTACACTCAGCTAAATCCATCTGATTCCATTGTCCTTATAATTAGCACTTCCACTGAACCTTCTAAAAGCCTGATATGTTGTATCAGCCTGTGCAGTTCCTTTTGCTGACATTTCATTTGTTGCAACTGGAGAAAGTTTAATAATGATCACTTGTGTCAAAATTCATTCTATATTCTTGATATTTTTATTTTTTACTAGGCAAAATTAGGACTGAGTTGTAAGCCCCTATTTCAGTGTCCGGCACAGCACAATTACTTGATTTATTATCTATATAAATATTAGATTTCTTTTAGGGCCTGTGTGATAATTTTCAATAAAGTCAATAATTTATTCCTTTTTACTATAGTGTAAATAGAACAAGCCTAATTTTAATAGCTTATATGTTGGAATAGCTTATATATTGGGTTCTACTACAATAAGAAATCAGTTGCAGCTAAGCTATTGGTTATCATCAATCTAAAACTGGCCTGGTCAGGCCAACCTGACATGTTGGGGTTTGATCTAGACAGCTCCAGACCATAGCTTTTGCTTAAACTTGTTAGAAGTAGACACTAGGATTCTTGACAGAGGCCTTTCTGCATATACTGAAATAAGTTCCAGTTATATACAGCTCTGTTAATTTTAGAACCAACTGTGTCAGTGTTAATTGCATCAATCATATTGCTTACATGGGGAAGTTATCACCATATACACACAGACACACACACATTCCTATTAAAATTAAATTGATATGACTCACAATAGATACCAGCAAAATTCTGGTAATGCTGCCTTAACCCCAGGGAATATAATGGAATCAGTTTTCACAGCCTCCCTTATCTATACTCACAGAAACCTCTGCCTTTCATTCCCAGTGCAATTCCTCTCAAGGCAGCATAGTATGCTATCACAGAAGGAATGCCATTTTAGTGTTCATCCTTGAGGGTGAAGGTCAAGGGCTCCAAGTTTAATTGATTTTCTTCTTCCAAAGAGAGGAAGGACAAGAAATATGAAGCCTGGTGGAAAATCCCTGGTGTTCTCACACATGTCATTACCAGTGTGCAAAACGGCAAGGCTTTCATCTCCTCACAGACATCCATGCTCAGTTTCTGTCTTCCACACACTGCTGGTATCTGGCCCTGAATCTAACACACTACTGAATGTACAAAGGAATCTGTTGTATTTTTTTTTTTTTTTTGTCATTTCTGCTCTTGCTTGAGCTCCACTGATGTAGCTCCAGCTCAGCAGTCAGCTGCTTAGACAATGAGAGCCTGTCTCTTCATCTTGCAATTTCCTGCTTTGCATTTTCCACTCTCATGATTCAACTAAGGAATTTGTTAAAGGAGTTAAGTGCTTGGTTATTAATAAAGGGAGAAAAACAAATTTAGCTATTTTTGACCATAGAGATCTTTCACACCAGCCTGTGAATTCAGTTCTTTCCTCAGTCATCATAAAGAATCACCTACTGTTTCTACTGGTCACTTCATGATGCCAGCATAGAATGAGTGGAAAAGTAATGATTGTTGTGTTGTTTAAGAATCAAGAGCAGATTATATAATTATTTGAAGAACTCAGTATTTTCTTTTGTTTTTGCTTATTTATGTTCCACTTGTGTAGTCACTGAATTCCTTGGAATGTTAAAGTGAATAAAGTTGAGACACAATTATTATCTTTCCTGGAGAGCAAGTCAAAAAAACAAAACTTTACTAACTCCATGAAGTACAGTTAATAATAGAATAAAATCCTTTAAGAGTAGTCAGAAGCTCTAATATTTGTAATGCATAAAAGGAAACCCTAGCTTCTTTCTAAAAAGGCATCAGACCCATATATTTTGATGAGTTAGCATATAGAAGTTACTTTATTCTTTTATCATACCATTAAATTTTCAACTTTCTGTAAAATTTAACAAAGATGAGTGATTACATTTCACATTTTGACTTTGCAAAAGCACAAAGCAGAAAAAAATTTTCAGCTTGTTGAGTTGAGGGTTATTTTTTCCCTTGAGTGTTTACTTATATAAATAAAATTGAATGCATTTTGTAATACTTCTCTCTGTGGAAAGAAGGAAAACTGAGCACATATTTTATTTGTATTGCTAAACTGAGAAATAACCTGCCCATAACTGGTAATCAAATATTCCTAAAGTTAGAACCATCAGCTTTGATAATCATTAATATGTAATACGGGAAACTATCACACTCTTCTTTTTGGCTGTAGAAAATAGCTCTTGGGTTAGTGTCTAGCTGATAACCATTTTCTCTCTTTCTCTATCTGTCTGTCTGTCTCTGTCTCTCAACTGCCCTTGATACAGAAGCAGGGTCTCCATCAGTCATGGCTATGCTATATGTCCACTTCGTCTGCTATGGTCGTTTGAGTCCTAGGTGAACCCTTCTTTTAAGCAGTGGCCATTACATAATCCGAGGAATTTAGGAGGTTGAACTAAGAGAGAGAGGCTGTGTGTATCTGGTAGTTGAGCTTTATTAATGGCAGTGCCCCCGAGGCCTGTGAACTCTTGTAGGTGGAACCCACTTTAACCTGAGAGACAATTGTTCAGCTCTAGCTCAGCTTCTGCAAGATGTGCCATTATCTTCCTAGAAGTATGCTTATTTGTTTAATTCAGTGCCAGTGGTGTCTGTTACTAGCAACTCAATGAAACTCAACTAATATGTCTATTTCCATCTCTCATATACATTTATTTTCACATTATAAACATTAATGTTATTTTACATTTCTCCTGCTTATTAACATATGTATGACAAATATTCTTCACTGAAAACTTGTACTCAAATTTGAATGTTTACATTAACTACAATAAAACAAAATTTTAAGGATATTCATACTAGAAAATTTACATTTAACATTTTAGTTTACTGAAGTAATATTTACAGAGTATTCCCTTAATCTAACTATACATAAGGTATTCAGTCATAATCTACTTAATTTAAATAGATTCAGTTATTAA
>NW_011888806.1:7559438-7563819 GCF_000151845.1 Pteropus vampyrus | reverse complement strand
CATTTCACATTTTGACTTTGCAAAAGCACAAAGCAGAAAAAAATTTTCAGCTTGTTGAGTTGAGGGTTATTTTTTCCCTTGAGTGTTTACTTATATAAATAAAATTGAATGCATTTTGTAATACTTCTCTCTGTGGAAAGAAGGAAAACTGAGCACATATTTTATTTGTATTGCTAAACTGAGAAATAACCTGCCCATAACTGGTAATCAAATATTCCTAAAGTTAGAACCATCAGCTTTGATAATCATTAATATGTAATACGGGAAACTATCACACTCTTCTTTTTGGCTGTAGAAAATAGCTCTTGGGTTAGTGTCTAGCTGATAACCATTTTCTCTCTTTCTCTATCTGTCTGTCTGTCTCTGTCTCTCAACTGCCCTTGATACAGAAGCAGGGTCTCCATCAGTCATGGCTATGCTATATGTCCACTTCGTCTGCTATGGTCGTTTGAGTCCTAGGTGAACCCTTCTTTTAAGCAGTGGCCATTACATAATCCGAGGAATTTAGGAGGTTGAACTAAGAGAGAGAGGCTGTGTGTATCTGGTAGTTGAGCTTTATTAATGGCAGTGCCCCCGAGGCCTGTGAACTCTTGTAGGTGGAACCCACTTTAACCTGAGAGACAATTGTTCAGCTCTAGCTCAGCTTCTGCAAGATGTGCCATTATCTTCCTAGAAGTATGCTTATTTGTTTAATTCAGTGCCAGTGGTGTCTGTTACTAGCAACTCAATGAAACTCAACTAATACGTCTATTTCCATCTCTCATATACATTTATTTTCACATTATAAACATTAATGTTATTTTACATTTCTCCTGCTTATTAACAAATGTATGACAAATATTCTTCACTGAAAACTTGTACTCAAATTTGAATGTTTACATTAACTACAATAAAACAAAATTTTAAGGATATTCATACTAGAAAATTTACATTTAACATTTTAGTTTACTGAAGTAATATTTACAGAGTATTCCCTTAATCTAACTATACATAAGGTATTCAGTCATAATCTACTTAATTTAAATAGATTCAGTTATTAAATTTTTGAATAAACTATTCTTAGCTCATTTGTACTGTTCAGTATACCTCATTAATTTTTGATAATTCAATGTTCTATCTAATGATAACAGTATTAAAGGACACAGTATAATAAAAGCTCAGCATTTTAAATAGTGTTACATGTCTAACAAAGAGCTTTTTAACAAAATAGATTCTCTAATAGCCATAATTCCTTTTCAAATGTATACTTCTTGCCATTTTACAAATGAGTAATATCAGCTTCCAAAGCAAACTTTAGGTAATATCAAAATAGCATTTTCCAAACAAGAAATCTAGCAAGTGATTCTCGATCTCATTTAGTACACACACACAAAAAGCCACTTATCACTTATCAAAAAATTCATCTTATTCTTGGTGGACAAAGTAGCAGCTGCATTTGTTCTTTGCTCCCTTGAGAGATTGTCAGTTTCTTCTTCTCTTGAAACAGACCTTTCCAAATGCATATATTCAGTCTCATGCTCATCATGGGTACTCCATAAATATAGATGAATGAAAACTTACCTCTCTGGGAGGCTAATGAAGAACAGATGCAGGCAAAAACAAGACCATGCAGCAAGGAGAGAAAACAGATGCTAAAAAAAAAACATTAGCGTGAGCATAGGGAATAAAAGAGAAATAACAGTTGTCAATTTAAGTGGAGTCCTTGGATATAATTGAACAGATGATAAAGTAGGTGGGAGGTAAAAGGATGACCTGCAATCTTATTTTCTCTCTTTAGGTGATAGCTTTGCAATAAAATATGTTTCTTATTCATTCACAAAGAACATAAATCCCATAGGCCTCTATAACATTAGAAGCAGTTAGATAGAATGTTTGAGTCTTAGAAAGTATAAGAATGTAGGTCCACTATCACTCAAGTTTAATTAGTAGTGTTTAATTCTTTTTGGTTTGTTTGTTTTGACACAGATTTAAAATGGATTAAACTTCAAATCCTGGCAATCCTACAGATAAAATATAAGCTCTTGGCTATACTTAACAAATTATATATTCCATCAATGACTATTTCTTAGACCTTGCTGGTAAAACATTCTTTTTTTTTTTTTCCTCATGTCTTTTACTGTTCTGATCTTTTTATTTTTTATTTTTTCAAAGCTATTTTTCCCACATGATTGAAGACTATGTGGAGAAGTACTCAGCCAATGGGGACCCGCCAGGGATCTTACCTAGTTGTGCAAAACTATAGTTATGCTTGTTGGAAAATAGCATGGCATCAAAGGCACAGTCCCTAAAAATTAGTGATTTGAATTATAAAATTTTCGCTTCTAATATGACAATGTCTTGTCAGGAAGTACAGTCTTAAATTATCATTTCCCTAAATATTTTCCTTAAAATATTGGATCTGGAGCTGAGCAGTGCTCTTAAAGAAGTTTCCTTGGTTAGGTGAGGTTTTGAAACACTGCTTGTTGCATCACATTCTTGGAGATGAACAATGTTCATTAAAATGCTAATGGCTCTGAAAAATACTGAAGTACACAAATTTAATTTATTCATTAAATACTTTTATATGTATTTATCTCCTTAGGGACTGTTTTATGGATTAAATTTTGTGAAAATAAGGTTTTAATTCATAATTCTGAGATGCAGTTATAAATTATACATTATTCTTTAATTTCTTAACCTATTCTGTGTGACATCCATTCTAAAAGTAGATGAAGACTATAAATGTTTTTAGCCCAAAAAGATTATATAGACATATGGACATTAAATTTTACATAAAGTTCAAAACTTTGCATTTTATTTGAGTGATACTTAAAACCCACCACTGGTACCATCTTAAATAAACTTAAACTTTTTGGTTCACTCATGAATTAAGCTTTCTTTTGTTGCTGCTACCATGCAATATATTCATCTGTTGATAACTTATGTTTCGTAGAGTTTTACTACTGTCTTTGACTTAATGTAATATATGCCTTATGCCTTTATCGTGACCCTTTACACCACCTGCAAGTGGAAAGATAACAGACATTATCGGAGAACCAAGAACAAGAAAGCCAAGGTTGATCTTTCCCTCTTGTATATATTCTAAACTACAGAATTTAGAACACGAAATTTTAAATGTATTTTGTAGTAGATAAATTTCAGGTATATTAGAATTTCCTTACTCTGTATTACTGATATTCCAAAGCATAATATTGAGTCAGTTCAACAGTCTGTAAAACATTTCTGTGCTCTGCTATAGTCAAAAGCACAAAACACATACTATATTTGGTTGGAGTGCAGTCTACTTCAAATATATGTCTAAGGATGGAATATGACAGTTTTTCTATTTTCCTTTATTCTCCATGTAAGTTAGAATGGTATAAATTAAAAAAATAGATTTTGCTTTGCAATTTGATAGAAACCAGTCTGTGTACTTCTTACTGAATCAAATGGCTTTTTTGAAATTATCAAATTCTCTCCAATATAATGTACAGGAAGGCAAAATCTTTTTTTAAACATTTTCTCTGATTTCTTTTTTCCTTTTATCCCCCTTTTCTTTTTCTAATAGTCACCATAGTAAGGTAAGGAATTACTACATTTTCAGCCCAAACAGATCCATTTATTGTGATTACATGTTTATTTGAATAATATTTATATCATTTTAATTCTGTTACATCTTATGCTTAAATTTTTGACTTTTTTGGTAGCAGTGAAGATGAGAATAGAAATGACTTACTCAATGTTAAGAGTAATTTATTATAGTAGAGTTCATTTATGTACAAAAAAGTACATAAATATTATTATTTCCAATTTATATATACTTTTCAGAGAAATGAAGATATTTACTAGGGTCACATGGCTGGGATCTGGTAGAGGTAAGACTTGAACCCAGGGATTCTAATTTTTAAAATAATGTGTTTTTATTTTTTAAACAATTTCAAAATAACTAGCAGAACAAGCATTTGGAATAATGAGGTTGTCAAAATAAATAAGAATTTGCCTTTAGAGAGCATTTTCCTGAGCTTAATAGCATAGAAATTGTTGAGTTTGCACAGTGATGGGGATGTGTTTATTCTTTTTTACTGTGGTATCTAACTCTTATCTCTGTTTGCCCAAGCTTGTTGTCTCTGTCGTAGAATTTAGAGTCATGGTATGTCATATATAAAAATACTCACAATTTTTAATGAATACATGCATACTCACACACGCGTGTGTGCACGTGCATGCGTGCGCGCGCGCGCACGCACGCACACACACACACACACACACACACACACACACAATTTTATATCTTTTCTAAAGTATATCCATTCCCTAACCTCAACTGTGAAAGGCCTTAAGTGGCTGGCCTAGTTTTGAATCTTGTCTCTTGTATATTTGCTGAGTTCACACCTGCTGCTTC
>NW_011888806.1:7556471-7559388 GCF_000151845.1 Pteropus vampyrus | reverse complement strand
GGATGTGTTTATTCTTTTTTACTGTGGTATCTAACTCTTATCTCTGTTTCCCCAAGCTTGTTGTCTCTGTTGTAGAATTTAGAGTCATGGTATGTCATATATAAAAATACTCACAATTTTTAATGAATACATGCATACTCACACACGCGTGTGTGCACGTGCATGCGTGCGCGCGCGCGCACACACACACACACACACACACACACACAATTTTATATCTTTTCTAAAGTATATCCATTCCCTAACCTCAACTGTGAAAGGCCTTAAGTGGCTGGCCTAGTTTTGAATCTTGTCTCTTGTATATTTGCTGAGTTCACACCTGCTGCTTCGCCATCTGTTACAATTTTAGATCAGTAAAACCTTCTTGAAATATGTGGAAAATGTCAACCATACTCCCAGAAAGTGCTGTCTTTTTTCAAGCTGATGGTGTCCTAAGATGACTGAGGCTTTTGCTTTTCCTAAAAATTAGCACTCAACTTTTTTTTTTTTTTCCAATTAGATAGAGTCTCTTTATTTAAAGAATCAAGATGACTTGGTCATGGTTTAAGAACAGAGAAATAGTATTTCAAAAGTGTCATTTACCTGATGGCAGGCACTTGAAAGATTATCTATAATATATAAAATATTAATTGTACATCTGAATGATGTAAGTTTTAATCATGTTTTCATATTTAGCTAATGTACAAATGGGTTTATTTCCACGTCAACCTTAACATAACTGATAGAAGGTATTTTATGTTTAGGAGTAACATCTAATAGCTTGATTAAATCATTCAGATATTTTACTCTGAGCAAGATTCTACCTGAAACTGTACTATGAGGGCCAAAATGTGTTCAATAAGGAACTTACTGAAGTTATATTTGTGTGGGTATGTGGGTCATTCATTCTTAACTTAAATATTCTTATTTTTGTGCTTAAAATTTAGAGATAAAATTTTATGTCTATTTTCTTATATACTTGTATGTAAATTTATCATACTTTTCTTAGATTACTTAAAAATTACATTTTTTTTTTCTCATAAGCAATAAGGAAAGTGTGGGAGTAAGAGTGAATACAGAGGCTTAAAGGAGCAGACGTTGGTGAATCCCGAAACTGTTGTGTAGGAAAATTGTGAATGTTTGGGAGCATTATAAGCTTCCAGTATATGTTGGATTTTAGAGTTAATATATTTAAGTCCTTCTAGGGATATACTAGAATATTGCCAGGAGCTAGGGTAGAGTTCACCTGTGATAGTTTTTGCAGCATTGACATGTTGTTGGTTGAAGGTTAAATTCTATTCAAAATGTCGAGATGATGTAATCTTGGGTGTTTGCTTGTTTATAAACTGAAGGCATTGGATAGTTATAAAGATAGGTCATTTTCTGATCTTCAGACAACCCACAGCTTTGTGGTCAACTGGAAAGGGCTGATTGGGGAGGGAAGGTGAGGCCAATCTTCTGGGAGAGCTGTTAGCACTAATGTTTGCTAGACCCTGAGTACAGAACTGCTGAAACTGATTTTTCTTCCTACATCTGGGTTACATCCTAAATCTTGACGTGGTCTCACTACTAAATTTTCCTCCTTTTTAACAATTTAGACTCTTTACACTGTTCTCTCTTTACCGTCACTTCTAGAATCTCACTATAGCAATCCTACTCAGAACTGCTATCTGAACTTAGCAGGATGAAGGCATCTACCCAAAGAAAACTAACTAGATAACAGTAGGAAACATAAATTAAGTCAAGATTCCACTCAGGAATCTGAACTTTTCCAAATGTCGGCTTTGAGAATTTTCAGAAAACACAATGCCAATTAATCTGTTTCCTGGAATTCATATGTTAGGCTTTGATTTTTTTCTGAAAGAAAACGAAGATGAATGAAAGCCTGTACGTCAGAGAATGGGAGGCCCAAACACATGGTAAATAGCATTTTTTATATTTCTGCTCACCTTGGCCTAAGATATGTATGAAATCATTTGCTTCAGAAATTCTCAACACAATCCTTCTTAAAAGCTTTAAATTTCTTAAAGTATCAAGAGCATGGTAAAAACTTTGCTTATTATTTTGCCAAATGCCTTTGAGTCATGACAGATGTTTTGGGCTACCTAGTTGAAATGGTGATAAAACATTTTAAGTAGAGTTTATTGTTAATCTCTTCAGAACTCTGGTCTTTTGGTCTGTGACCTGACCTTGATCTTGCTTCAGAATCCCACTACTGAATACCTGGCTTGGGTGGGGGTAGCACCACTGCCCACTGTTAGGCTTTTCCGATGCTGCCTGGATAAATAGTACTTGCCTTTCACCCACATACTCTGGCTCCTTTTTGATGGACCATCATTTGTTGGATGGTTTTTTCTTTATTATCTGTAGGTCTAAACTTCTCAGCATTTCCTTCTTCCCAAGGATGGATAAATTTCAAAGTTACAGAATTTCCTCTCAATAAATTCTGTTCTACAGGTATCTGAGCCTGCTATACTTGAATGTTGTGAGATACTTTCTCAATTTGTACAGATCACTCCACTGAGTCTTGTCCTTAAGGAAAAATAATGCTTTTTTAAACTCTGTCATAGGTAGGTAGCACTTGGGACTTTGTTTCACTGCTTCTAGAAATCTAGAAAAAATAAACTAAAACATCATCCCTATCTATTCTGGACATAATGTGGGCCTGCATTAATGTGAAAGACAGCACAGTTTGCCTGGTCACCCATAATTAGGATGACCTAGGACTTTCACTATTTTTTTCTTCAGGAAAGATCCTGATTATGAAAATGTCTTTTACTATAGGGAGTTATAATTTAGAAAGGTTCCATTTGACTGTTATGTTTTTTAAAAAGCTGTTTTATAAAAAGTTTCTATTAGACATAAAAATAGAAAAAGTTAGAATTGCTCTTCTGTCCCTCTGCAAAATAATAACAAAAATCAAAAACATCAACATTTC
>NW_011888806.1:7540864-7555246 GCF_000151845.1 Pteropus vampyrus | reverse complement strand
ATATGTTGGATTTTAGAGTTAATATATTTAAGTCCTTCTAGGGATATACTAGAATATTGCCAGGAGCTAGGGTAGAGTTCACCTGTGATAGTTTTTGCAGCATTGACATGTTGTTGGTTGAAGGTTAAATTCTATTCAAAATGTCGAGATGATGTAATCTTGGGTGTTTGCTTGTTTATAAACTGAAGGCATTGGATAGTTATAAAGATAGGTCATTTTCTGATCTTCAGACAACCCACAGCTTTGTGGTCAACTGGAAAGGGCTGATTGGGGAGGGAAGGTGAGGCCAATCTTCTGGGAGAGCTGTTAGCACTAATGTTTGCTAGACCCTGAGTACAGAACTGCTGAAACTGATTTTTCTTCCTACATCTGGGTTACATCCTAAATCTTGACGTGGTCTCACTACTAAATTTTCCTCCTTTTTAACAATTTAGACTCTTTACACTGTTCTCTCTTTACCGTCACTTCTAGAATCTCACTATAGCAATCCTACTCAGAACTGCTATCTGAACTTAGCAGGATGAAGGCATCTACCCAAAGAAAACTAACTAGATAACAGTAGGAAACATAAATTAAGTCAAGATTCCACTCAGGAATCTGAACTTTTCCAAATGTCGGCTTTGAGAATTTTCAGAAAACACAATGCCAATTAATCTGTTTCCTGGAATTCATATGTTAGGCTTTGATTTTTTTCTGAAAGAAAACGAAGATGAATGAAAGCCTGTACGTCAGAGAATGGGAGGCCCAAACACATGGTAAATAGCATTTTTTATATTTCTGCTCACCTTGGCCTAAGATATGTATGAAATCATTTGCTTCAGAAATTCTCAACACAATCCTTCTTAAAAGCTTTAAATTTCTTAAAGTATCAAGAGCATGGTAAAAACTTTGCTTATTATTTTGCCAAATGCCTTTGAGTCATGACAGATGTTTTGGGCTACCTAGTTGAAATGGTGATAAAACATTTTAAGTAGAGTTTATTGTTAATCTCTTCAGAACTCTGGTCTTTTGGTCTGTGACCTGACCTTGATCTTGCTTCAGAATCCCACTACTGAATACCTGGCTTGGGTGGGGGTAGCACCACTGCCCACTGTTAGGCTTTTCCGATGCTGCCTGGATAAATAGTACTTGCCTTTCACCCACATACTCTGGCTCCTTTTTGATGGACCATCATTTGTTGGATGGTTTTTTCTTTATTATCTGTAGGTCTAAACTTCTCAGCATTTCCTTCTTCCCAAGGATGGATAAATTTCAAAGTTACAGAATTTCCTCTCAATAAATTCTGTTCTACAGGTATCTGAGCCTGCTATACTTGAATGTTGTGAGATACTTTCTCAATTTGTACAGATCACTCCACTGAGTCTTGTCCTTAAGGAAAAATAATGCTTTTTTAAACTCTGTCATAGGTAGGTAGCACTTGGGACTTTGTTTCACTGCTTCTAGAAATCTAGAAAAAATAAACTAAAACATCATCCCTATCTATTCTGGACATAATGTGGGCCTGCATTAATGTGAAAGACAGCACAGTTTGCCTGGTCACCCATAATTAGGATGACCTAGGACTTTCACTATTTTTTTCTTCAGGAAAGATCCTGATTATGAAAATGTCTTTTACTATAGGGAGTTATAATTTAGAAAGGTTCCATTTGACTGTTATGTTTTTTAAAAAGCTGTTTTATAAAAAGTTTCTATTAGACATAAAAATAGAAAAAGTTAGAATTGCTCTTCTGTCCCTCTGCAAAATAATAACAAAAATCAAAAACATCAACATTTCTTTGAATTCATTCCATATTAAACATGCAAAATTACAAGATATGTCTTAAGCTTTTGACGAGTGTGTGGGCGAGTAGAGATGGAGAAAATTGTCAGTAAAGAAACTGCTAGAGGAATTTAAGTCAGTTATAAGCTGTCAATATGAGTTATCTATAAAAAAGATACCTGTTATGTGGAAATCATTGTTATTCTAAAATTACTTTTAGCAAGCTGTTTCTAGTACTTCCAGAAATAGTTGGCATGAAAACAATGACTAAAGCTAATTAGGTCTAATAAGAAAAATGGACAGTGTAGAATTTGAATGTCTATTCTTACCATGGGCAGTGACAAAACAGTCAGATCAAAACTCCTTAATATTAATTTGCATAGCTGCTCCCAGATACAACTTCGAGCTGTGCTAGACTCCTTTGTAGAATGGTACCATGTATCCACCAATATGTCATCTCCAAACATTGCTGTGATTATCAAACTTGAGGTCAGTTATTAAAAACATACAATTTGTAATTGCTTTAAATCATGTGTCTTTCGGTTTAAACGAAATTAAGAAACGTCTTTATCTTAGTTTCATCCTTTTGCTCATCATTCTCAAGCAAATGGCATAGCTAAAAGCTTGGTACAAGCCACTAAATGTGCCCATGACTGATTGCTGGGGAAGTTTGCCAAGAAGACTTGCCAGATCAATGTGGCACTCCATCTTCAACAGCAGGAGTCAGTCCTGCTGAATTACGAATGCTTGGCAGCCTCTCAAGATTTGCCCTGACCATTTCTATAGAGATTTGGGCGAGGCCTTATATGGCAAATAATATGTTCTAGATGCTCATCTGTCCGGATTTAGTCTTTGGTTATTTTTACCACAGAGATGATTTTTGGTAGAAAATAGAGTATTGAATAATAATTTTCTGCTACTCTAGGCTGTTGCAAATAGTCCAGAAGATAAAAGGACAAGTGTGCATTGTCCTACTGATTAACTTTCAAGGCATACCACACAGGATGATTTGACAGAGCAAAACCACTGTAAACATTTTACCAGTTGAGTAACTCTTTTTTGGGAATGATTCCCGGGGCCTCATCAAAGACATAAAGAGAAGAGAAATAGTACTTTTCCTGGAACCATTGTAGTTTCTGGTGTTTCTAGTATAATGTAGAAGTTGTCATGTAAAATATTTTCTTTTTGGGTGTCAAAGTGAGATTTACCTAATGGCGAGAGTATGAGGAAAGACAGTGGGAAATGAATGAGATTTGGGAAATGAATGGAGATTCAAGTGGCTGTATTTTCCCTTGTAGTTGATAACAATTTGTTTAGGCCACTGAGTTATATATACATATATATTATATATTATAATATATATATAATACATATAATATATATTTATATATATATATAAATATACACACACACATATGTGTACATGCTTGTCCTTTTTTTCTAGTGACCGAATTCAGTGAGTATATAACTATATTACATAAATAAAAATATTGCCAATATCTCACTTGGATATAAAGATATGTGACTTGATGAGTATAGCTGAGTCTAAGTTAGATGTGTTCCATAAAAATAGTGTTTATAAATTTGGTAAATATTCACCTCTTGGTAAATTATGCTTTTACAATTTTTTTTTTTTTGGTGTTAAGTGGCCTTGTACTAATATCCATACTGGTTATTAAACTATTAAAATGCTCCCATAGCTATTAGTAAATAACCTTTGCTCAAGTCTCCAAAGCATCTCTACCATCATCCTGATCTTGATTATAGCTTGATATATACACATACATACGTATATACATATATGTAATTTTTTGAGATATAATTGATATGTAATGTTAGTTTCAGGTATACAACATAATGATCTGATATTTGTATATGTTGCAAAATAATCACCACAATAAGTCCGGTTAACATCCATCACCACACATAGTTAAACATTTTTTTCTTATGATGAGAACTTTTAAGATCTATTCTTTTTGCAACTTTCAAATATGTAATACAATATTAACTGTAGTCACCATGCCGTACGTTACATCCCCATGCCTTATTTATTTTATAACTGAAAATTTGTACCTTTTGATCCCTTCACCCATTTCAACCACCTGCCAATCCCACTTCTGGCAACCATATATGTTTTATTTATCTATGAGTACCATTGTTTTGGGGGATTCCACACATAAGCGATATCATACAGTATTTGTATTTCTGTCTGACTTATTTCACTTAGCATAATGCTCTCAAGATCCTTCCATGTTGTAGCAAATGGTAAAATTTCCTTTTCTATAGCTGAATAATACTTCTGTGTGTGTGTGTCACATTTTCTTTTTCAATTCATCCATTGATGGATACTTAAGTTGTTTCCATGTTGTGGCTATTGTAAATAATGTTGCAGCAAATATGGGGGTGCACATATCTTTTGAGTCAGTGTTTTCATTTTCTTTGGATAAAAAGCCAGAAGTAGAATTGCTAGATCACATGGTAGTTATTTTTATTTTTTCAGGAACCTCCAAACTGTTTTCTATAGTGTCTACAACAATTTATATTTCCATCAACAATGCACATGGATTTTCTTTTCTCCACATCCTTGCCAACAGTTATTTCTTGTCTTTTTGATAACAGACATTCTAACAAGTGTCAGATGGTATCTCATTGTGGTTTTGATTTGCATTTCGCTAATGATTAGTGATTTGAGCACCTTTCATGTGCCTGCTGGCCATCTGTATGCCTTCTTTGGAAAAATGTTTATTCACATCCTCTATTTCTTAATTGGATTTTTTTCTATTGAGTTGTATGAATTCTTTATTTTGGATATTAAGAATTTGGATAAAGAATTTGCAAAAATTTCCTTCCATTTAGTAGGTCGCTTTTCATTTTGTTGATGGTTTTCTTTGCTCTAAGGAAGTTTTTTACTTTTTACTTTACAAATCATGTTTATTTTTTCTTCTGTTTTTGCCTTTGCTGTTGGTGTCAGATCTCCCCAAAAAATCATCACCAAGACCATTGTCAAGGCACTTAATGACTTTTCTTTTTCTGGGAGTTTTATGGTTCAGGTCTTACATTCAAGTCTTTAATCTATTTTGAATCAATTTTTGTGTATGATGTAAGGTAATGGTCCAGTTTTATTCTTTGGCATCTGGCTGTCCAGTTTTTCCAACAGCATTTATTGAAGAGACTGTTCTTTCTCTCACTGTATGTATATTCTTGGCTCCTTTGTCATAAATTAATTGACCATATATGTGTGGGTTTCTTTCTGGACTCTCTTCTGTTTCAATGATCTATGTGTCATCTAATGCCAATGCCATACTATTTTAATTACTATAGCTTTATAATATAGTTAGAAATCAGAGAGCATGATGCCTTCAGCTTCGTTCTTCTCTCTTAAGGGTGCTTTTGATATTATTAGTATTTTATATTAAGAGAAGATATAAATGAGTATTTCTAAATGTTTTAATTGTTATTTCTTATATTTACAAATACAGTATGATTTACTGGGACGACTACTACCACCATTACTAGTAACACTACTTCTAATGGCATCACTGATTCCTTACTGTGGGCCAGGCATAGTCCTAAGTATTCTACTTATATTAACTCATTTAATCCATAAAAAAATTGCTATAGGGTACTTTTGTCATTTGCATTTTTACAGATAAGGAAACAGAGGCATCATGAAATTAACTTGACTCCCATAACTGAGAGTCAAACCCACATAGTATAGTTTTAGAATTCAGGATCCTCACTACTACAGCTGCCAAACTTAATCAAGCAAGCACCTCTGACTATTCTAGGTAAAGAGTAATGTATTCTTTTCTAAGATAAACATATTGAGTTGATACTATATTGTTTAGATTTGACTTTACTAGAGCTTAGCTCAGCTTTGACATTTACAGACCCAAGTTAGCTTTCATCTCATTGCAAGTTACAAGGCAACCTGGAATTTGGTTCACCTGCAAAAGGCAGTTAGGAAGACCTAGAGGAAGCTCATTAAAATGCAGCACATTTCCAAGGCACCATATCTTGCTGTGTTGCCATAAAAACAATTGGAATTTCTGGTCACTGACCTTTAAGGAAATCTAAGGATATATTTTCATAAGATTCATAAGGAAAGTTATCCTGGTACATTAACCTATAGTTGCAGGATAAACTTTGGAAATCTCTTATGCAATCCTACCTGACTTTAGAAGTATGTTGTATCAGAAAGACTTACTAGAGGCTCAAATTCAGGCTTTTTGAAGGAATATTTTTTTTAACTGCTTCCAATATACTATCTGTGCTATTTGATTTAAAAAAATTAAATATATTATTATAGTAGCAAAAAACATTAAAGGAAATTGTAGATAATTATACAACAGATATTAGAACTAAAATTATATTTTGAAATAGTTTGTATTGTATATATTCTATTGCTTTTGGATCCTCAAATCTAGGCTTATTCAAAGGATAAAATATAGTATTACTATATCCAAAAAAATACACCTGGAAAATCAAAGCTTATTATAAAATGTTAAAGTATTACTATTATTTTAAAATATAAATTTTTAATTTATTCATGGCCTTTCTGGTTTATTTATAAATTTGGTCATTAAATTACTAAGTATAAGTGAAAATCTTAGTTAAACTTTATTAGATATATATGCCAATTGACAGAAGCCAAGTACCCATCATTGAACAGAAAAAATGACAAAATTTGCCTTACTATATATTGCTGTTATTAACATTTTTATCTTGTGAACATAAATTATATCTGTCATCAAGACATACAGTTTAGTTATAAGAAAATATCAACCAATGGAATCAGGGGCTGGCTAATTTCTACTAGAATTAGAAATATATATCCATATAGATGAGTATCACTTATACCAGACATAGACATCTGAAGAAAAACAGAAACTAATTACATGTAGAAAAGCATGGCTACTACCTCATTCCCTAGACTTCGGGAGGGTTCTCTTACACAGTTGTGTATCCTCACTCTGAGAGACAATGTAGCCTAGGGGCTGAGAGCACACACTCTGGCCCTACATTGATTAGAACACCTGGGTCTACCTCTGATTAGCTGTGTAGCTTTGAGAAAGTTACTTAGCTTATGGGTACCTCAGTTTGCTCATGTACAAAATGAAAATAATAATGGAACTTCTTAGGTTTAAGAATAAATGAGCTAATATTGATAAATCACTTACATCTATATTTGATACATAGTCATTTTTAAAAACTATCTCCAATTCCAGGGGCACAGCAAATTGGGAAATGCCATCTCTGTTATGGTCCTGCCCAAGACAGAAAGACCACAGTGGGATGAACTCATCCCAGGTAAACACAGATGGTATACCTTCAGAGAGTTGGGCAGAGATATCTGTTAAGTTTGCAGTTAGAAAAATGTTTTTTCTTTCCTCAGTATAGATGTAGACAACCCTATCTTAGAATTAATGGATGTCCTTGAGGGTGTGTGTGTGTGTGTGTGTGTGTGTGTTTAATTCAATAGTTACCTACTGGATGAGCCAGAAGGATGAGGAAACATACTTGAATCTCACACTGGTGAAAAGACTTTGAAAGTCTTTTATAGAGAACAGGTTGTTCTCTATATTTATAAGTCTGTTTCTGGTTTGCTTATTCATTGATTTTGTTTTTTTTTTTAGATTCCACATGTAAGTGAGATCATATGGTGCTTGTCTTTTCCTGACTTCACTTAGCGTGATACCCTCTACCTCCATCCATGTTGTCACAAATGACAAGATTTCATTCTTTTTTATGACAAGATTTTATTTTTTTATGTCTGAGTTTTAGTCGATTTTATGTATGTACCATAGTTTCTTTATCCATTCGTTTGTCGATGGACACTTAGGTTGCTTCCATATCTTGGTTATTACTATCAATGCTGCAATGAACATAAGCGCGCATATATCTTTTCAAGTTAGTGTTTTTGTTTTCTTTGGATAAACACAAGGAAATGGAATTACTGGATCCTGTGGCAGCTCTATTTTCAATTTTTTGAGGAACCTCCATACTGTTGTCCATAGTAGCTACACTAATTTACAATGCCACCAAGAGCGTCTGAGAGTTCCCTCCTCTCCACATCTTCACCAGCACTCATTAATTGTTTGATAGACATTCTGACAGGTGGGAGGTGGTATCTTATTGTGGTTTTAATTTGCATTTCCCTGATAATTAGTGACGTTGAGCACCTTTTCCTGTCTGTTGGCCATCTGTATGTCTTCTTGGGAGAAATGTCTATTCAGGCCCTCTGCCCATTTTTTAATTGGATGTTTTTTTAGTGTTGAGTTGTATAAGTTCTTTATACATTCTGGATATTAACCCTTTATTGGATGTATCATTTGCAAATATTTTCTCCCACTGAGTAGGTTGTTTTTTCGATTTGTTGATGATTTCCTTTGCTGTGCAAAATCTTTTTAGTTTGATGTAGTACCATTTATTTATTTTGTTTTCCTTGCTCGAGATATATCCAAAAAGATATTGCTAAGAGCAACATCGGAGTTTACTACCCATGTTTTTTTTCTAGGAAAGTTATGGTTTCAGGTCTAACATTTAAGTTTTCAATCCATTTTGAGTTTATTTTTGTATGTAGTATAAGAAAGTGGACCAGTTTTGTCAACACCACTTATTGAAGAGACTAGCTTTACCCAATTGTATATCTTTTTCTCCTTTAACGTATATTAATTGACCATATAAGTTAGGATTTATTTCTGGGTTCTCTATTCTATTAATCTAACTACTTTTAAAAGGGACTATGCCATTTTTCTTCTAATTAAAACGATAAACCGAATAAATTTTTAATTTACATAGGGTTTTCACTGTCAGGTTTACTGTCAGTACCCATGAGGAGTTAGTGGATCTTTCCCAAATAGAAAAACCTTTCCTAAAGAAGTATTCTGGAATTCATCAATGTATCAGAATTTAAATGAGTACATGAAATTTTTATACTCTGGACAATTGATATTTCTTAAAGTGATTTTCTGATAGTTCCCAGAGATGTTTAAAGGTATTTTTTTGGTTGGGGGTCTGGTGGGAGAAGGATTTCTGATTATTAAAAAAATAAAAATGCTCGGTTAAACGATGTTAGGTTTCTTCCCCTAGAGCCTTTAATATGTCTTATGAATATCTAAAGGAAATGTAGTAAAAACCATATGTTACACTCATCATTCCATGAAACTCACTTTTTCAGTATAGCGTCTTAGGAACCAGTGCACATCAAAACATACTTTTGCATAGAGTTGCTTCAGGTAATTCCAAGAGTGAAAGGTCAATGTTTTATCTTATGTTTAACTCCTCTAAAGTTTCTCCTCTTTCAAATGTCTGTCAACTTTATATTTAGGTTATAGTGTCAGTTCTCATTTCATGTTGTTTATAAGCATGATTTTATTAATGTGAGATGGGATTTAAAAAGATTTTTGTAATGAGAATTTATTTTAATTTTCACCATTTCTATACAAACACAAGTTAACAAAACACATCACAAAACTGTAAAGTTTCATAGTTAATATGTATAGGTGCATAGTTTCATGCTCACATGTTTTTAAGTATTGTATATATTAATGAATTACACAATATATCATTAAAAGACACCTAAAAATCTTATTATATATGATAGTAAATCACAACTTCTCAACAAGAGCAACAACAACAAAAAAATAGTGAAGATTTACAAACAAGTGGTAGTCACTTAGGTGTTTTTAATTTGTTTTAACATTTTCTATTTGAAGCCACAATATCCACACAGCACACAAGGAACCTGCTACCATATATTCACTTCAGTGAGAGGGAAGCACCGAAATGCTGAGTTGGGGCAGGTACAGATGCTTCAATCACTGCTGATGGAGACTTCAAAATACACTGTAAAAACTTTGGGAAAATGTCATGACTGGGCATGTTGGAACTGAGCACTTATACAGGATGGAACATCTGTCAGCAGATCTTGAGAAACTGAGAGCAAAGGTATTTCTTAGGCTTCAGGTTCATAGTCTTGATACCCTTCCTAATAGGAAAATCAGAAAGACGACATGCAGAGTTAGTATAAATGATCAGTAATTAAAGATTTAGGGTGAATGAGCTAGAACATGGTTCACCACTTTTAGTCAAGGTTATACACGTGACAGTTCTGGTGCTATTCTACTACACATAATTTTATTTTTAAATTTTGTCTCCTGTCAAATATAAAAGTGAATTATGCTGGTGATCAGATATAGGGTATCTAATTGCCATTAAACAATCATATGACCTAGTTCTGAAGGGTAAATTAGTTGGCCTATCTGGTTCTCGGTTTCCTCAGCAATAAAAAGTGAAAATTAAACCAAATGGCCTACAATGCCTCTTCTCAGGTAAGATGATCTAGTTCTTAAAATAAGACAGTTAAAGGCAATTTACATTTTTTTTCTCCTTTCTCTATCTCAATGAAAATTTTATCTTCATCCATGGCTTTATCACTTCCATCCACTCCCTACTTGCGATACAATAAATGGATAACATCCACGATAAAAATATTAATGGCCATAACTAAAGTGGTCAGATTAGTTCTCCTAAAGAATAACTAATATCAGGATCCTGTTTAAAATCAAACAAATATGCTTTGAATAATTCAAGTTGCTTTCTGAATAAAGTACAAATTTAAATGAAAAATTTGTTCTAGTACTCTACAGTTTGTCTTTGACTCATAGCTGCAGCTATAATCTGCCACTATTCTCTCTGTTCCCTAAGCTTGCATCATATTTAATTACTGTTCCTCAGACACATCTTTATGCATTGTCAGACAGGCATGCCTTTGCTTCTGATATTCCTTTGTGCTAAAATGTCCTCTCCATTTTGGCCTATCACATCTCCCACCTTCTCCCATCCAAATCAACACCATCTCCTCCATAAAACTTCTCCTAATTGATCTAAACAGATCCTTTAAAATGTTACTTTTTTGGTTTAATTTTGGTACATTTCTGCTTCCGTGATACCTGGTGCATAGAAGACATTAATGTTTAAGAAATGACAAATGAAAGAATGAATTTGTATGTTTTTAGCGAACCTAATGGGGTGTATACTTCTGGGTCTTGGTACGATCATTTATTCTTATTTGTATTTTCTGTAGTGTTTAACATTGTGTCATGCATAAAACGACCCCCAAATATTGGTAAAATCTAGGCAAAGAAACAACTGAATCTCAATTTCTAGAAATGGGATTATCATCAATATGCCTTTTAATGATGCAATGAAGAATAATACATATGCTAACTATAAGACACTTTCACTCAATTTTTAGTGAAGCGATAATACATTTTCTTATGACATCTGTGTTTGGTATCATGGTAATATTGTCCTCATAGAATTAGTTGGGGAGTGTTCCCTCTTCTATTTTTTAGAAGATGATTTATTAATATTAATTGTAAGTAATTGGATTTACTGTAATTATTCTTTAAATGTTTGGCAGAATTCACCAGCAAAGCCGCCTGGTCTTGAAATTTTCTTTATGGATAGGTTTTTAATAATTCACTCTGTACTTTATTAAGAGGTCTTCTCAGATTTTGTTTTCTCTTGAGTCAGTTTCATCCATCTAAAAGTATGTTCTAATTTCCCTTGTGATACATTTTCTTTTAAAAAACTTATTTTCAAATTAAAGTTAATCAAATGTGCTGTTTAAAATGCTATACTGAGTTATATCAGTTGTTGCATACCATTCATTTATCATCTTTCTACTGTATAATTTTTGTGGTTAACTTTTTTTACTATGCAAACATTCCCCTGGAAATGTATGACAAATAATAATTACTTTCTTTCAGCACCAGTTAATTTCTCTAACTTTCCATTTTGGATTTGAGAATGTAAGATTTCTAATAAAAATGGTTCTCTAATGCAAGTTGAAAAACTTTTTTTTTTTATAAAGGGCCAGTTAGTAGGTATTTTAGTGTAGGGGGCACATCTGATCTCCATTGCTGGGGGTTTTTTTTCTGTTTTTTTCTAAACCCTTCACAAATGTAAAAACCATTTTTAGCTTGCAAGTTGTCCACGTCAAATATATCCTGGATTTGGCCAGCTTGTTCATCTAGAGAGTAAGTCATTCTCATTAAGGAGAAATACAAGAAAAATCTGAGAGTGACGGATTTTGGTACTACTTATTGGAGATACCCAACTTAAACTACTAAACTTTGTTTGGAGTTTTATGTATATAAACTTTTACCTCGGAAGGCATTTCATAAGTTTCGTTTTCAGGATCCATGGGCATATCTTCCAGAATTCCTTCCTGTGGAGCTCCCTCTTCACTCTAATGTTTAAATGAAAGCAGAAAAAGAATATGATGAGGTACTATTTATCACTTTTTAAAGTCACAAACATTTTGAAAACATCCGATGTACAATACTGGCAAGGATGTTGTAAAAATGGTACTCAGTATTACTGTTGGCATTCTAAACTATACAATACTTTTGGAAAAACATTGTGGCAACATGTGTTATTTATCCTAAATATGCACAATTTTTTTTGCCCAAGTAATTCATTATCCAAGAAATAGTTCAAAGCTATAATTCAAAGATGTTTTTCACAGGATCAGGGACAACGGTAAAAAATGAACCTGAATATTCAACAGATGAAGAACAGTTAAGAAAATTATCATTCAACTATTCAATATTATGAAGACATGTATTAATGTGATGTGAGAATTATATAGCAAAATGAGAACATATTTATGATAAAAGTTTTAGCAGGCTATCCAGTATTTTATATATTATGGATACGACCTGTGTAGAATTCAGATGCAAAGTTAAAAAGATTAAAGGAAACACAACAAAATGTTAAAAATGCTTTTTGTTAGGTATGTTATTTTTACTTTTTAAGTTTTGTTATAACCATTAATAATGTAAAAGCATACATATTTTGTAATATATTTTTAAATAATGGTAATTTTTTTCTGAAATTTCAAGATTTAAACTATATAGATATATATTTGGAGGAAGGAAATCAAATACATGGTCAGCCAATTTTCCAGGTATCTCCCTTTAGAAATAGGATATCACAAAACTCAAACTTAAATGATCATTGTTTTATTAGTATTATTCATTAAATATCTTTTGTTGCTTTGCATTTATTTCAGCAAAGTAATAAGAAGATAAAGTTCATTGAAAATTGAAAGAGCAGAGCAGCAATGTGAGCCTAAATAACTTAAAGAGATCAAGAATAGCCCCACAGCCAATGTAGCTTATGTTTAAAAATGTCTGATGTAAATGTTTCCTCATGTCTTCATCATAGAAGTAACTGGCAGGAAGAAGGATGAGGAAATGGCTGATCATGAGAAAAGATCAAACTGAAACTCATGCCTACATCATCCAGGCAGAGAAGTTTAGAGATCCTCTTCCCCTGCCCAATTCTTTTTTTTATAAACCAAAAAGATCCAAGTTATATGTAAATAAAATTAAATATAAACCATCCCCCAAATACCTTACTTCTAAATGTGGAGTACAGATATTGTTTCCATAGTGTTTCACTTCCTAATACGAGTCAAAAGTACAGGTTCTGTTGCATTATGGTTAGACACAAGGGTTGTAGTATCAGAATTTCAAATCCTAGCTTCTCTAGATTCCAAATCTTTTGTGATGTTGGGCAAGTAACTTAAGATTTCTCTAAACATCAAACTGCATTAATGATAAATTGGGGCAGCAATACCTTTTCTAACTGGGAGGAGTCAATGATATCATTAACACTCTATTAGAATTCAGATATTTAGTGGTAATCAAGTATAAAAAATAGGCAAATTTCCTATTTTCATGCATTTTTTACACTGACAATACAGATTTATTTCTCTAACCTGTTAGAGGATTTTATGTAGACTAGACAAGTAAATAAGACATAACTGACTTGTTAGCAAAAATAAGATACTATTATACAACTAAGACTGGTGAATGTTACTGGTATGTATGTGTATTTTGGTGTGTCTGTGTATGTCCTTCAAAGTTCAGCCAGATAACATTAGGTGTTGTTTGTGAATTCATTGGTTAGATTGATCATGTATTGGAATCAAGTGATATCAATCCATGTTTATTTTAAACATTGATTCAGTGCAAGTACATAACTGCTTATTTTTAAAAGTATGTGCATTTCTGAGTATGCATTCATCTAAACCCTTTAAAATTGCACTTTAAATGTCTACAGTTTATAAAGGAAAATATTTACACTTATTTTGAACTAAAAACAAGTCATAAAATTGCATTCATTTCTGTAACCACTATAGTTTATGTTCTTAAGAAATTAACTTTTTTTTTCAGGGTGTTAGCCATTCTTTTTTATTTAAGGTGTACAATCGATGTTTTGATATCTGTATATCATATACATTATAAAATGATCACAATCAAGCTATGTAGTATATCCATCACCTCATATAGTTACAATATTCTTTTTGGGGGGGGGGGTGGAGCTGCGGTGAGAATACTTAAGATCTACTTCCCAGTAAATTTCAAGTATACAATACAGTACTGCTAACTATATATATAATCAAGAACTTATACATCTTGCATAACTGAAATTTTGTATCCTTTGACCAATATTACCCCATGTTACCCTGCCCCTGGCTCCTGGTCACCACTATTCTACTCTCTGCTTCTATGAGTTTGACTATTTTATTATATTTTATTTATTTA
>NW_011888806.1:7508068-7539704 GCF_000151845.1 Pteropus vampyrus | reverse complement strand
AAAAGAGATCAAATAAGTAATGAGACAGAAAGTAAGCTACAAGAATAAATATACATAGATAAATGGAAGAAAGAGGGAAAAAATGAAATAAGGAGGTTGAAGAATCCGAGATAAATTTCAAGATGTTCAATAACAACATGTCACAAAAACAGGCCCACATTTTCAGAAAACTTAACCCACTAAAGGAATACAATATATGCTGCTTTTACAAGTCTGACTCTGGAAAATGAGATTAATTTCATTAAAATAAACATACATTTTTTAAATTAATAAGTTATTAACAATTGCAAAGATCTTAAATAACTGTATTATACTGCACAAAGTGGAGATTGCTCACATATTAGGCGCATCTTCCTGGAGAAACTTGGTGTTAGAGGGGTTTAATGATTTACTCAGAGTTAAATGGGCAGAGATGACTCCAGACAGTGTGCTCTTAACCACTAAACTGTGCTTCTCCAAAGAGTTTTGGCATGCAAAATGTTTTATTTAATTGAATTATCTATAGATTTCATTAACTGAGAAAAAAGGACATCCTATTGTGTCCCTGATTATGCTTGATCTATTTCTTTTTAAGACCCAGTTTAGAATCTATTCCTGGTAAACAAAATTCTCACAATTCGATTGCCGAAAGAAGTCTATTCAAAAACATTATATGTTCTATGGGGCCATTACATCTTTTATATTATCAAGTTTACCCAGGAGGAAAACATGCAAATAAACATTAAAGCACAGGTGAGAATTATCTTTGTTTATAAAAAACACTGATGAATCACCTGGAAAAAACCACCCTGAAGACATGGCTTGAGGAGAGTAAGAGTCAAGGAACTAGTGCGGCTGAAGTGGCAGTTTAAAAGGCGGGCCTACTCTGGTGATGATTCTTGCAACATAAGTAGCCAAAATCCTTAAGAAAAGTAATAACTGATATTCAATTTTCTATTTTCTATCCAGTCCTGTACTGCAATATAATTTACTGTCCCCCCCTACCCCTTATGTATAGCCTGTTGTCCCTAAATCTTCACTGAAGTTTGCTACGAAGTGGTCAGAATAGGATGCTGCAGGATGTGAAAGGCACTGCATAGCTAAGGGATGGATTATTTTTGGAAGAAATTGGAACTAGAATTGACGAGGGGAAATGTAACATCAAGAAAACCATCAGGCATGTATCTTTCCTTTCTTCTACAAACTTGGGGTAAGCAAATATTTGATGAGTACAAGTTTTTTATAGGTATAATCTAACTAAAAAAGGAAAGATAGAATATCTTTTTACAAAGAATCTAGGCAATGATCATTAATGGCTGTTAACATGGTATGAAGAGATTGTGAAAAATGACACAACTTAGCATAGTTAGGTAATTTTCCTGATAACCCCTTGCCACCACCTAAAGGAAAGTAACTTCACACTAACCATCTCACACTTTTGCCCAGCATAATTTCCTTGTTTCTTCTCCCTTCTCTCTAATAAGTCTTTCATTTTGTACAGCTTCTCAGAACTCTTTTCTACTCACTAGATTGGATGCTGCCTGATTTTTGTTCAAATAAATTCTTAAGATTTTTAATAGGCCTCAGTTTAAGAGTTCTGATGCTGGAAGAGGAAACTGAGGGTGACTCGTGAAAGCACCCCTGCTAAGAGCAATGAGCAACCAGGCATAGGTACCTGTTGAGCCCCTTGAGCTCACTGCTCTCTTGGTATCTCTGGAGGTGGTGGGGTAAGTCTCTTTCAGAGTCTAGCTCTGCAGTTTTTGCATTATGAGCTTTCACACTTTATTTGAGCTTTTAGCTGAAGAGCGTGCTGATATAAAGAAGCAAATTGAGGATAACATGGCTGGATGGATGTATCAGCCTTATGATACCCTTCAGATTGCTACCCAGTTCTTTGAGGAACTAAAAATTGTGCTTGTCTTACAAATTGAGAACAGAAGTGCAGCTCTAGAAACAAGCTCGCCTATTCTTTTTATCAGTCCCAAAACTTTCCTTTTTTATTACAAAAAGTTTGCAGATATTGTAAAAGATCTAGATTTGGGGAACAAAAGTTGGTTTTGGTGGAACTTGCATTCTTTCTCTTGACTATTGAGATATAAGAAACACTAGATCCAACTGTTCTTTTAAAGCAAGTGAGTTTTACATTATCCTATCTCTCATAGCTAAAACATTAAAATGAAAGCTGTGATATCTGTTTGTATATAATATCTATATGTTTATGCACATCTACGTATGTATGTTATACAAGTGTGATTTAATTCTATCTTTGGATGATATTGCAAAAATTCATTTGTAAAGAGTTCTATTTAGTTGGCTTAAAGACAAGCATTTATAGAAATCAAGTGTACTCTCAGAAATATAGAAGTTAACCCAAATGTTTTTCAAGTTCATGTGATCTAAGATAATCTTTAGTAAATAAAAGCTAATTTAAGTTTGTTAGTTTAATTAATACAGGAATGTCTTTAGAGTTATCAGAATTAAATATAATGCTTTTATTCTACTTAGGCGTATTAAAAGTCAAGTTGTATTTGTTACAGAATTTGTCGATTTAAATGATGGTTAACTGTTTAATGTCTCATAAAGCTTTCAGAACTAATCTGAACATAACTGTTAATAAGTACATTAAATAGATGTAGGTAAAAGTTTATAAATAAACTTTTCAATAATTATGCTCCATAATGTCTTCCTAAAGTTTTGAAAATCTTTTTCATAACTCGAAACCTTAAAGTCATACTGAGAAGTTAAATGATGAATATTCATTGACTATCTAGGTCATTCCCAAATAAGATAAAATCCTAAAACATTAATTACTAATCATAGGCTTATTCATGTTTTACTTCCTTTTACAGAGGCACTAAAAATATTTGGGTCTATTAGTAAGCATGTTTTGTGCAGCATTGGAAAATTTACTATGAATAATATGCTTCTAGAGATTAATAAATGTATTTATAAATTTATCGATCCACAGAATGCAAGTGTAACAGTCCACAATTGCTTATGTCTTAGTTTTCGCTAAGAATTAGAATTCTAAAGATTAATTCTAATCAATATGTGTAATTAAAACAAAAGTGAAACAACTGTGTAGGTAAGAAAAATGACTGATTGTTCCAGAGTGAGAAAGAGGAAAAAAACATGGCAAATCTGAATGGATATAAAAAAGTTGTAGAAGGTTTGCAGAAAAGAAATCTTAGATTTTTTAATATCAAAAGTACACTGGTGCAAAATTAGAACTTCATTTTCTCTCTGTTGAAAAGACAAAGTTTTTATAGACTATAGGTCTACTCTTAACAACAGAAAAATGTAAACAAAGGTTTTTCTTTAATCTGCCAGGATAGAAAAAGATTTTGTGTATTACCAAAATAACTTCCTGTATTCCATGTTGTCTTTTCCAGGTCTTTGATCAATTACAAAAAAAAAACCCAGTCTTCTCCATATTAAGAGAGCTAAGTTTTGTTGAGAACAATGTACCTTTCTGTATTTGCTTGTAACATCTTCTACTATCACTTTGGTTAGATTATTAAGTATTATTTTACAATTATCAGTGATCCTAAATGTTTAACTATCTTGACATTTTCTCAAAATCAAATTCAAAATGGAGTCTTTTTAATCTCAAACTGATTACTCAGAGGGTCTTTGGAAAATCTCAAAGGATGGTTCTCACCTTGTAAAACAAATGTTAAACTAATTAGGTTTTTCTGATGTGTTAAATTATATGGCAAGTATTTTAAGGGATGAAAAACTTAAGTTATATTTGTGGATATATGGCTATAGATATATATACACACACACACGTTTATTAATATAAGTGGTCTGAAAATTGTATGAAAATCCTAAAAATCTGGTATGTCCTGGTATAATATTATCAGTCATTATTCCAGTTATACAAATGTTGTCTGTCACAGAAGTAACCACATTTCCTTGTCAATTCTATTATAATGAACTGTCATTAGCTTTTTAACCATGAACATTTTTAAGTCTTTTGTCACTTATAAAGTTATTGTTTTACCCTGATGCTTTTGCAAAAGCATCAGAGATTCCAGACCCTACCAATACTCTTGACAACTGACATGGCTGACAATTTACAAAGCATCAAAACTTGGGTGCATATTCACAACTGAAGAAGGCTCTACCTGACATCTGGTCCTGTGCAAACACTGGAGATCTCAAAATCAAGTTGACTAGGAAGAGAAGTAACCAACATTGAGGTAGACTGGTTCCACTCAAGACGTCAGATAAAGAACATTTCTTTCCATTCCTCCTGCCCTCTCTGACCATCCTCTTCTTAATTCTTATACCATGAAGTCCTTTTTGATTCTTTGGTTCACCTTTTGTCTTGCTCTAGCCTAAAAATAATGTCACTGTTCACATATCTCAGGCCATTTCAAAGCGCAGGGGGTGGGGGTAGTTGGTGGTAATCCAATCTCCAAATGACTGTTAGATTTGCCACAATGCTGGTGATCCTATAATTCCATCTGCCATAAACTTCTCTCTGATTTCCAATGCTTCAATTTCTCTGAAACAATCTTAGCCAACTCTACTATTGTATCAGGACCCCCTAGGAGTCCATTTCCCTGCCTTTGGTTAACAACCACAAACCCAGGAACTTTTCATCCAGGCTCTGTACAAGGCAAGGGTAATCAGAATGAAATCACCTGCATAATCTACAGGCTCTTACATTTTACTGGCCTCTATGGCTGTCACCTTTCTAGTCCTAAGCCACAGACTCAAAAGGGAATTATCAGGAGACATTCATTATTCAAAATTTGTTTTCTTTGGCAGACCCCTACTCCACTGCCTTGGAGTATGTGCAAATGAGGCTCTGATTAGAAACTTCTCCTTAACTCTTGAAAATACTGCAGAATCTGCTGCTAAAGCAATAGCTTCCCAACAGAAATCCCTAGACTCTCTGGCAGAAGTTGTTCTTGATAATAGGATAGCCCCTGATTATCTTTTAGCTGAGAAAAAGAGGCATTTGTGCTGTGGCCAACACCACTGGCTGCCTTTATGGAGTTGAGACAACTCCATAAGGTCACAGAACAAGCTCCTTGGCTTGAGAAAGTGACTCTGTTGACAGGATCTTTCTCAGACTTCTTTGATTCTGACTGGTTTTGGGTCTTGGAAATGGAAACCATAGCTCCAAAGTGTACACCAGACATTGAGAATGATACCACTTATAATAACCATAGCGGTCTTCCTGGTGTGCTATATTTTCTCAAAGGCTTCAAGTGTTTGCAGCTGCTAAACACCAAGCAAATGCTCTCCCTAGGACTAGAACATAGGGTACAAAGAGAATGATCGACTTAAAAAATGTGAACTTGAAGCTGTGACCTGTGAATACCACACAGAGATTTAGCAAAAACTGCAAGAACTCCAAAATAGTAACTGGGAGTAGTGCTAATGCCTTAAATTTAGGCTGAGAGTTTGATGTAAAGGAGGAAATTGATTAAACAAAAACAGAAACAAAACACTATGTTCAAAATGGAATCACTTATGCTAAACCCCATGTCACTAAATGAAGACTTAATTGCAGCTTCGGCCCTCTCAGGAATTGCCTGATCAGCGCTAGTGAGGTAATCCACCTGATAGACCCCTGCCATTCCCTACAGGAAAATAACCTTGCCATAATCGGCATGCTTTTTAACCTAAGTATAACTTCTTTGTTTCCACTACTTTCTGCCTATAAAAGTCTCATTTTGTACAGCTCTTTGGAGCTCCTTTTTGTCTGCTACCTTGGATACTGCTCAGTTCGAATTGATTTTTGTTCAAACTCTTAAATTGAATATGCCAGTTTAGCTTTTAATCGATATGGAGAAACACTTTGTGTAAAATTATTTTTGTTCAACTGCTTGACTTATATTTTATTATATATTTAATGTAACTCACAATGGAGATAAAAATTGCTTCCCCAAACCACCCTCATATCCAAAACCTACAATTATCTGTGGTCCTTGTCAAAAATGCATCTGGAATCCTGTGAATGTGCGAAATTCCTTAGGAATCACTACTCCAAAGAAATTACCATATGTTTGTAAGCTCTGTGACATCATTTTGTACAAAATATAGCAATGTACTTGCTGCAAGTATGACTAGATCAAAAACGATTTTTAAGAAGCCCTATTTTAAGTCTGTGAAAGATTGTTGGCAAATGGTCAGGTTTTTCTAAAGACTCTGAGACATGATAACATGGTGATATTTATAATAACAGGACTTCACTCACTACCTGGCCTCTGTGCCTTAAACATTCAAAGCAGCAAAATTACTCTTTTTCTCCATTGCTTTTACACTGCAAGATATTTTGGGTAGAACCATTATTTTGCTGCATTGTGGAACAATGATAATCAACCCCGAATAACTCAACAGCTCGAACAATGAGGATGGGAGAGAGAGATAGTAACCCTAAAAATAAAAGAAGAAACTAAACAAAGAACTCTAACTTAAGAGGGGAAAAAAGGTTCAACTTAGCACTTATCTGAAAGAATCCAGCATTTCTTATATGAAATCCAACTCAGAACTCCTGTTCAAGTGAAAATAGCAGACTTTTAAAAAATGTGCATAGTCCCTTTTTTAAGATAGAGTATATGATGTGTTTAAATAGTTTACTTCACTAAGAGCAATACCATTTATTTTATTGAATAACTAAAAAATGAAATAGGTAAGAAAATCTTGTTTAAACATAAGGTTAAGATGTATTCAATTTTTCGTTGTCAATTCTTAGTGTCCTAATATCATTTGGGGTGGGAAGCAAAGAACATCTAATTCAAAATTAGATTAATTTCAATTATTTTAAAAAACAACTAGGTAATTTTATAAAGAAAAGAAATTTAAAAATCTTGGGACAATTATTTAATCTTTAAAAGCAAAACAACATATGTAGTTCAGAAATACCACTGTATTTTAAGTCTTAATATTATATACAGAAAATATAAAAATACTAATATAATGGTCACATTTATTGTTAACAGATTATAAAGAGTGTTTGAATGCATTCTAGTAATTAAATGCTAAGACATGACAAACCATAAAAATTGGCATGTTCTGGTATAATCAATACCCAAAGAATAATAATCATGCTAAAGAGACACTTAATGAATCCCTACCTTTTCCCAGTTATGTATTATTTAATTCAATTTTTGTTGGCTAAAATACAGTTATGGTTAAAGTGACCAATGGAATTGGTCCATTCAATGCTCTACACATTTAGGAATGCATCAAATATGGTAGAACCAGCATTAATGGCCATCTGCCACTAGGGGCTTCATGGCCCCTTTTGAGGCAGTTCTGTAGACAAGAGGCAAAGAGCTGTGACATTTACTTATGTAGTGAGATAGATGTAAAAGAGAATGGGTAAGTGGAAGGACAAGTATTAGCAGGAATTAAAGAGTGATAAGGCTGATATAGTTATAGAGACGAGTATAATTATGGTATTCTGAATATTTTTACACTGCTATTTTAATGTAGCAGTATTTTAGATTTTTTTGGTTTATCTTTCAACAAAACATTTCAAGTTTTCATAACATAGTGTCCTGTTGTGTTTTACACATTCTAGTTCATAATTTTTCTACCAACATTACTCACTTATACAAGATATGTTCAAGGATGAAAGAAAACACATATACACACATTACACTAGGCCACTGATTATATCTGGGGCTACCTCCTAAGACCATTTTGAACCTCCTAATCAAACTGTTCAACTATAGCATATGGTTTTCATCATAAATTGCATATCCCACAACAAGCAAAACTTAGCAACAAGGCTGAGTGAAGATGTGGCTTCTGATCATCTGCTAGGCTGTTTGATTGCTGAAGTGACCTACTCTCCTCATCAGCTGTGTTATATACCTACTCAGATTGTGTCTCAGCAAATTTACAAATTATTACATGATCAACTATCTGGATCACATGAGACTAGTCAAATTGATGAACACCATGAGTCATATAGTAATCATATACTATGCAATGTTCATAACTATAAGGTAATCTCAGATTAAAAATGCAAATCTGCTAAGCGAAATAAGTCAGACAGAAAAAATTGAGAACCATATGATTTTACTCATAAGTGATATAAAACAAAGCAACAAACAAGACAGACAAAAACTCATAGACACGGACAACAGTTCAGTAGTTATCAGAGGGGAAGGGGTGATAGATAAGGATAAAGGGGATCACATATATGGTGATGAAAAGAGATTTGACTTTGGGTGGTGAACACAAGGCAATATACAGGTGATTATAGAACTGTACACTTGAATTTTATTAACCAATATCATCCTGATAAATTTATTTTTTTTCATTGTCAAAAAATGATTTACAGAAAAAGGTGAAACTAAAAATAAGAAAATTCTATATTTTGATATAGCAGAGAATAAAGAAACCAAGAGTTAATAAAAAGCATTTAGATTTTTATCAGTTATCCCTCAATCATCATTCTTTTATAATTTATAATCTTTTATGAACTATTTATAAAAGCACATTTCTAAATCCTCTCACAATTCACTAAGAGGAGATGAGAAACCATCAAAATTGCATATAATTATTCTGGCACAAGTAATTAGAAGAAAGTTGAATGAAGGGAGGCTTTAACTGTCTTGTTTATAAACCACATTTATTTACTAGAAGGATTGATTTTTAATATCTTATCTGAAATATATCACAAATTTGGAATCATACTTATACATATAAAATATCTTATTTTAATTATTTTGTGTAAGTGCATTATTTTTTAAATGTGTCTTAAAAAATGCAAATCTATTTTAATTAAATGATATTTATAGAGAAATCAATCTTACATAGCCATTCATGTTCTACTTAGGATAATCTAACTAGCATATTACTTATTTTCTTGACTTTTACCTTTCTATTTCTTTGGTTGTGGCAATCCCCTGAGACAGAGTGTGAGAGAGTAAGCGAGAGAGAACAGATGAAATATAAACTAGTTTATTTGACTGTTTTTAAAAGGTTTGGGAGTGGAAGAGAAAGTAAAGCTAATACAGTAAATCTATTTTAAGGTTATTTTTGGATGCTTTATATCAGTATTATTTCTGAACCCAGTTTTAAATACATTGAACCATAAGTTATAAAATAATTGGCCTATAAATCAGGAAATCAATGTGAAATCATTTTTTAAAAGAAATTTTCATTATAGAGCAAAGAGGTAGGATTGTCTTAAATCTTCCTTCTCCTTGGTAAACATAACCAGCAGCTCAGTGACTGCCATATTTATGACAGTGCCTTGTAATTAGCTGACTCACCTAATAATACTTTATAGCAGAGAAACAGTACCAGCTTTTGTCACCCTGTTACTTGGATGTAGACCTAGTTGCAAAGACTAACACACAATGGGAAGTCTGGGAATAAACTATTTTCAGTTTCACATCTAAAGATTAATCCTCTTCCTCCATTAATAAAAAAAAATACCATTGTATGTGTATTTATATTTGCTTATTATTTTAAGTTTGCATAGATAGGATTATTGAAGACCAGTCCCTTAGATAGTGATTGAATAAGACATCAAAGTGTAAGTGGGTCAACCTGAAAAAGATCTGCTCTTGAGTTGAGCTCAGAAGCAGCCAATCGTTTCCTCTTTGCAAATGCATTGCTACACGGAAGCAAGCCTTAAAACTAGCAACTCAGTAAGGAATCAGTGGAAGTTTAGGCTTTGACAAAGAAAGACATAAGGAGCTGCTTCTACATTTTAGGGAAATGAAGGAATCTGAAAGGCTCCTGGAAAGAGGAAATCTGCTGTCATGATCTTAGTAGGTCAAGGCCCAGGTGTTTGCTTTCAAAAATAGTTGAAAAACTGGTCTTAACTGACATGGAGAAAACACTTCAGGGAAAACAAACTACTCATACAGAAAAGGGATGTGAAGCAGAAAAGAAGAAAATAGCTTTAAGATCAGTAGATATGAAACCCAGGAGAAAAATCTTAAAGAGCAAGATAAAGACGTGTCTTCATCTCAGAAAAGACTAGGAAAGCTATATACAGTAGAGTAAGGTGCATTTGATAACTTGAGGTTTCAGGCGTCTCCTTACTACTGGGAAGAGAGTAAAAGGTTTTCAAGATCTTGAAGAAAAACTCTTCAAGTGTACTTCAGCCTTCCAACTGAAATATCTTTCTTTGTTTTAGCATCCATGTTAGACCAGAGGCACTAAGGGAATGATGCCCCACAGAGTATTTCAGTAGGTGTTACAATTATTCTACTCTATAAAGTCTTTCATCATTAAGCTTTGTCAAGCAAGTTGTGGTTGTTACTTTCTTTTGGTTACTTAGGAAAAGTTTCCCCAAAACCCTTTATTCATGTCTCAACAGATCTGAAATAAAAGGGAATCTACTTACAAGATTATCAAGACAGATAATAGACTGGGTGGATCCTTAGAAGGGCATTCAAATGAAATGTTACTAAAATTCTTAATTTTTTATCTTACTCTGACATGGAATGACGACAATAGCTAAAGTTTATTTAGCGCTTACTCTTTATTAGGTACTGTTCCAAGAGTCTCACATGCAGTATTTGATCTTAAAAAACTAACACTATTACCTATATTTATCAATGAACGGTGATAGTCTGGCTCCAGAGCCAGCACTCTTAGCTATAATGCATATTATTGGTCAAGCTTTTGGGGAAAAAAAAAAAAAAAACTTTCAACTTACTAAAATTATCAAATCAAAGTGCTTACACAAGCTGAAATTAAATTTTTAAAAAATCTCAAAACACAATGTAAAATATTTTATGATTAAATATCTGAGCTGGCTCTATTACTATCAAAAAGTTTATTGCAATTTTTATCAGAAAAAACAAAGGCTAAAAGAATTGTGTATATTCACAAGGGCAAAAAACAGGCAGGATATATTTCTTACCACATGGCTATTAAATCTACAAACACTAAACTGATGAACTTTTTGTTACAGGTGAAATAGCTTATTATGAATTCAATGCATAGCATTTTTCTGGTTTAGACCTTTTCATTAGAGTGTGTTCAAACAGAATAAAGATGATAAAATTGTTCAAAATAAATTGTTCATTTTATTCCTTAAATATGTAATACAAACTAGTTTTTAGCTTTTCAATGTCTTCCTTTTATTTCCTTCCTTCTTTCCTTCCTTCGGCGAGGCAACCCTTGGTTGACCTCATAGATTGCAAGGATCTTGTCAGCTTACGATCCCTTATTTTTTTTATTTTTTACGCCTATAGTACCTGGTCTTCCTAGGTGGTCTCTCATCCAAATACTAACCAGGCCCGACCCTGCTTAGCTTCTGTGATCAGAAGGGATTGGGCTTGTTCAGGGTGGCATGGCTGTAGACAAACTAGATTTTAGAATGGTTTGAAATATCATCACTTGAGTTTCTTTCTTCATTCCATTTGACCAACCAATAAAGCTTTTGCCTGGGTCAGAGGCCTTATTTTCACATGGAAAATAGTAATCTTTCCCAAGCCCCTGCACCAAGTTCATTTTTATTATCACAATAAAACATAATGGTCCATTAAGTCCATAGGGCAAATGTTACACTTAGTCATGATGTTTATTTATTTACCTTGTCTTATTCTATGAGAATTTGAAAAGATTTCCTCATCACAACAAATGAATACCTTTGCTTTGTTTAATGTTGTCTTTTTCTTTCTTTAATTAAGCACTAATTGTTTGTGTTCTTTTAATTACTTTTAAGGCATCCATTAGTTCTGGATTGCATTATTGAACTCAATAAATCAATAAAGAACTCTATATTTAATTTTTCAATTATTCTTCCTTCTTTAATTTAGTTCATTTATATCTCTTTGGTTTTTACTAATGGAAACTCCTGATTTCTGTATCAGAGGGAGAAAAAACAAAGAAAATACAGGATATTCTGTATTTAAGATGATGCAACTCTCTCTATGGCTGCAAAAAGAAGGTGCGGTGTGCGTGTACGTATGCGTGTGTGTGTGAAAACTATATGTTGAGAATGAGTCCTAACTCTGTCACTGGTGAGGAACTCAAACTGTGATTGCACAATCACTCTAAATATTTTGTATCATAGTTCCCTCTCTTCAACAACTATTTTAGTTGTTTGGAAGCCCAGGAGAAAATAAGCTTGTAAGTACATAGGATTTTGTGGCCAACTAACCTTGGCAGATGGTATCTGTGAGATTTTGAGCAATTTAGATGTCTCAACTGGAAAAAAGTAATAATAAAACCTGTCTCAGATTGTTGTATTAAATGAGCTTACATAGAATAGCACATAGTGATCAATGCACAGTCACAATAATATCAAATACTTATTGAGCATCCACCAGGTGCTAGACTGTCTTAAACATTGTGTGATCTAAGTATCCCAATAAATGTATATCATACATATTATCCATCACCATTATATTTTCATCTTATTGCTGATTTTATTTTTATAAAGCTTTCCTTGAAAAAGATTGAAACAAAAAAACTTTTAAGAATGGAAGCATTTATTTCATTGACTAACTCCATTTGACTCTTCAATGAACTTCAGTATTTTGCCTTTCTCAAACTGGTGCTTAGGTCCTCCTCTTTGTTCCCTTTCTCTTGGCCACCTGGGAATACGGCTGAAAACTTTTAGTACTAGATGATAGATGGGCCATGTTGTATCCTGAATACATCCTAGTGACATAGATAAGAAATAAATGCTACAGAACTTTCCGTACAAGTGCAACAAGTACAATGTTCTAATTGTTTTTAACTGAAGACTTATGAGCAGAAGCAGTGTTATATTTAGACCATACCAAGAGTGAGAAATATTCACAGCACCAATACTTGAGGATGCATATATTTTTCTTGATATTTATAATGCTGGTAAAAAAGTACATCTTATTCTTGAAATAACTAGCTTCTCATAATTGAAGCAAAAAAAAGATATATGTTAAAAGCCATGACTTTTCCTTTGTAGACTCTTAGAGTCAATCTCACAAAATGGTCTGTACTGTACTTGTGAAACTCTAGAATGCTATATTAATCAATTATAACAGAAGAAATACAACATTGGGGAAAATATAGAGTACTGAGATCTTAGAAATAACAAATACTAATAGTGTAACATTAGTATATGTGACAATATATCACAACTGTTAACACTATAACTTGCTTCCAAAAATGTTACATTTGTATTTAAGCATCTAAAAAATTTGGGGAGGTAACCATAGACTTAACATTGTTTTATACTAAGAATTGACCTAATAATGATAATTTTTGTGATATTATTTATCAGTAAGTGCCTCCAAATTGTAATAAACTATTAAATAGAAAATGTTGTTTCTCTGCAGTCTCAGAGGTTCTAATATTTTGTTCTGTTATTAAATATATAATCTTATTGCCGATATCAACCTACGCAACTAATCAAAAGAAAGTGATTAGCAGCATAAATCTAATCAGCATGATTATTATATATTGTACATCATATCAAGAATTATGGATTGTACAATGCTGTACAAGGCATTGTCTCTTCACCTCAAGCAACAAGTCTAGATAAATAAGAGACACATAAAGCTGGTAAAACACAAGGTAATAAATGTGATACAGGACATAATAAAGGTAGAAGTAAAATGTTCAGAATGGGGTATGATGACTTCTGGCGCAAGGAAACATCATTAGAACTGGGTTTGAATGTTTTCATGATGACTGAGAACTTCAAGGAGAGGACACATTATCGACAAAAACAGTGGCAGGAAAGTGATTTTGTCTGGCTAGAAAATAAGGTGTAGAGATAGACAAGTGCCCTGATAGCTTTTCAATGAGGAGTTTGAATATTCAAGAATTGTTTTATGTTATCACAAGAAAGAGTTATGTGGTATAAATTTTGTTTTAGGAAGAATGTTTTGGCAATGATGTGCAGAACAGTTTGGGAGGAAGGGAAGCACAGATGGATGAATCATGAGGGTGATCAGTCCCTGCAATAATCCAAGAAGAGGTACTGAGGTGAGTGGAGGGCTGGGAGTGGAAGTGGAACATAGAGATTGGTGTTGTGAGATATCACAAAGGATGAATGGACAGAATACAGCAACTGTGATGAGTCTCAGATTTTATACTACTTGCAAACTAACAAGTTAGCCTGCCAGTTTCATGGATGCAGGCCAAAGATTCAGGGGTCAGAGACAAATTACTTTATTATTCATAATAGAAGTAGTAACCAGAGTCTCATCATTTTCTTGAGCTGATTCCCCAAACTCCAATTCTCACAGGGAAGTTTAGGTGACACCTACACAGCCAGTGGGTTTCATTATAGAAGAGGAATCCATAGTTTAGGGAACCTGAATCTTTTATAGTAGGCAATAAACATGTCTTTCCTTTGCTCCAGAAAGAGACATGCTCTCTAACCAGAAGTATAAGCACAACTGCCGTTTGCTTTAGAAAAAGACACTATTTCTATCTTCCAAGGCTGTTCACTATACAAAAAATCCTTGAAATATAGTCTTAAACAAAAGGCAGTTAGTGTTTTGCTTGTAAAATGTGCAGAAATGTGACACCCTTGGGTCTCCCAACACTTCTTGAATGTGGGCAGATAACACAGGACGAGGGGCAAAAACAGTTAGGTTATGAGTTTGACCAAGAAAATGAAGATTATTATTAGCAATTGAGAAAAAAAAGACAAAGTAGATTTTAGGAACAAAGTCGTTTTTGCTATGTTGAGTCTGGGTGCCCTCCATAAATATATGTTGGAAATATGAGACAAGAGTCAAGACTTCAGAAACAACCTACAAGTAATTTGAGGAGGTTATCAGAGTTCACAAAAGAGAAAAGAGACAAACGAAGGAAAACAATGTAGCATCACATGAAGAACATTCTCAGGGAACAAGCAAGAAAAAGAGGAAAAGCAAAGGCAAAGGCAAATGAAAGATGAAAAACAGCAAGCAACAATGTTTCAGAAGCTAAATGGCCTTTTATTCGTCGTTTGGTGCTGCCAGCCTCAAGCACTGAGAAAGGAAAATGAGGAAGAGAATCACACGTGCACTTTCAGTACTAAGCATTTTATGCATGGAGGATACATACATGTTTAATAAATGATTAAGTTTGTTGAATAGTCCAGAAAAAGTTGGAAAAAGAAGTCAGATTTCAGGGGATAAAGCAATAAAAGCAAGACCATTGAAAACTGTGATGGTGTCAAAATTTTGAAAAGTTGTGAGTGCAGAAAGTTATTGCCGTGACTATTAATTTCGACAGTAATGGGATTTGTGGTGAGTAGACTTTGTTTTGGTGTTTTTTCATTTGTTTATTTTTTTTTTTTTTAAATAACTGGAGAAACTTGTTAATGACTTTAGTGCAAGTAGAGTTTCATGATACCAGGCAGAGAGGGGCTGGTTAATAAAGCAAGATCTCAAATGAGGGATAAAGGGATGGAGTTAAGAACAAAGGTGATGTTTACTCCGGGAGAGGCGAGACACATCAACACACACATAGATCTCTAGATGGAGACGAGGCAACTGAAAGGAGCCTTCAACAGACAGTCTCTATTTTCTCAGTAAAACAAGTAATGAGATCATAAAGATGAAGGTTTTAGGAGTGAGAAAGGCAAGAGAACAAATATATCTATATATAGACTAATCTTGTAGGTGGTTTATCATCCCATTATATTGGTGAGAAACATGAATGTCAGAAAATGCATTTTTGCCTAAAGTTGCAAAGATGATTAATAGTCAAACTAGGTTCCAAACACTATCAGTCTTATGCTGAAGATAAGTTTTTAATTGCTGCTGTGGGGTTGTGGTCTTTAGGGAAGTAGAAAAGTTTTATAATGAACTCTGTGAAAAATAAGATAAAATATTATAAAGAAAAAAAACTGTGGAGAAGCAATGAGTGACAAGAGGAATCTGGGCATCACCGATTTTTAATTGAACCAGCCAGTCCAATATCCTGATTTTTCCTTAGCAGACAAAGGATTTAGCTTAAATTTTGACTTTTTCACATGGAGTGATTTCATTGTGAACTATTTTACAGCAACAGTGTAATAGTGTTCAACAGATAAAGAAGAAAAACAAAACAAAACACTGCTTCAGAGAGTTCTACCGCCAGAGTTTTTCCTCTAGGGTGACTTTTCTAAGCCTCACAGCTGGTTTGTAAACAAATAATTTTGGTGGCCCAGTTAAGTTACATTAACTAAAAGGCAACTATAAAGCATATATACAATATTGCATTTGTATAGGAAACCATCTTCTATTCAATCAAATTCCTAAGTCATACGATAAATTTTAAAAAATAATTCCAAGTATTTGGAAACAAGAAAAAAGTCACTTTGACACAAAATTGACACATGTAAAGGAGACTGCATAATGCATTTTGAAATGAGATTAAAAAATTGAAATTTAATCTTAGATATTAAAAACAATTTGATATAAACCTAATTATTCTGAATGAATATGTTTGTTTTATAATCTTTCTATACAAACTTTTATTGTTTTGTTTACCCTCATTTTAGATACCTCTTACTTTTGTTTAATTTTTATATCTCTGAATTTTAAGTCTAGGGAACTAGTCAATCTTCTCTAGCCATAACTTTTCCACTGCTGGCATTATTTTTTGAAGCTGTGGCTTCTCTATCTCATTTTTCATATCTCATATCATAATTTGGTGTAGAGTACTCATGCATCCCATCTCTATGGAAACCAAGACGTAGGCAGCACAAAGATGATTTTATTAGAAAGTCCACCAGAGCAGAAGAGCCAGTACACACATTTACTTTCCTAGCAGATTCAGCAAATTTAACCTGGGAAAGAATGTCTGCCTCTGTCGAATTTTCCTAGGCAAATGGAATATTTGAAATCCATTGAATGTTTCAAACAAAACAAAAGCCAACTGATAGCACCGTGTTGGTGTTCTCATAGGTGTATGTCCAGAAAATAGCAGGTTGGAGCTTCTCTATGATTGTTATTACAGCATAACAAATTCCTGTTCAGATTTGACAATCCAATCTTTTTAAACCTATGTATCATCATCACCATAGCATAATTATTATCAACTATAAAATAACTATTACTTCATAAGAACTTAAAATCTTTGTGTATAGATAAAAGCAGTTCCTGCCCATCATTCCCTTTCTCTCTGGGACAGGGGACTTAGTCACATCAAAAGAGCAAGTGTGACAACCACAATGACCAAGTAAATAAATATTTTCATAAAAAGAAAAATATAAACATGTTAATTTAGGAAAAAGGCAACATGATATGATAGAGTATCGCTAGTTATAAAACTTGAAGCCACTTTCAATCTTTATTCAAAAATAATGCCAGCAGCGGCATTATTTAAGTTATAACTTAATAGATTGTATTTCATCTACATATGTATAAGACTTTCAAAATACATATTCCCAACAGTTACCCATGTGTTGTGAAACAAGTATTTAGTGAGTACCTAAATCCAAAAGCTTAGATCTTTAGTTTTATTTTGTTCACAACCTAGCACAATATGTGTTGAATGAGTTAATAAACTAATTAACAAGATCGACGTGAGTTAGTTTTAATCATATTCAGAACAGAAATCATTTCCATAAACCATTTAAAGATGAACCTGCACATCCATTAACCCTAAATCTCTAACCGATGTCCCAATTTCACTATTAGCTATTCAGCCTTGGGTGTTAAGGTCTGCTCTCTCCTTTGGTCCTCTCTTTAAATGTCACAGCTATTTCTGGCAGGTAAGACAACTGCTGTGGTTAGTGTGAACACATACACCAAAGCACCTGAGAGAAAAGGCTGCCAAAATAGGGAAATAACTCAGGAAAAAAGGAGAGGGAGCTGAAAATATAACATCTATGCATTTGCATATTTATAATCTATTTTATATGTCAGGCATTTAAAAAATATAAGTTGTTTAGAAAATAGACTTTTGCCTTTGCTAGTTAACAATGTCGCCACAATACTAAGCAGTGTCCTTGCTCAGTATCACAAAGGACAATTTAGAATTGAGAGCTCAATCTCTAAGGACCAAGGATGGTTTAGACACTCTATCTTGAGGCATACTAAGGAGATTGAGTTTATCGTTTCCAGAAAACACTGCCATTATTCAAGGGAGAGAAAGAGCTTATGGAAGATTTTTAAAAAGATTTTGAAAAATCATGCAGGCAAACTGGCATTTAACAAAAACAAAATATCTTTATACAGTTTTATGTAGTTTCTGAATAAATTTATAAATCCCAGAAATTCACCAGAACACTTAATTTTTTTTTAATTGCAGTGGGAGAAATTGAATATTATTTGGACTGTTAATTGTGAAATTAAGCAAAAGGGAAGTTTTGTTAATGGGTGGTTTTAATATTCATGAATATAATGGTTCAGTATTTTCTCTAATGTTTCCAGTAAGACCACTAATTAATGATCATTTTCACAAATAGAACATATCATTCTTTGCCAGGAGTTCACTTCTTATTGTGAATATTTTATCATTCTACTTCACATATCTTCATTTCTACCCCCAAATTTCTTAATTTTCTTTTCATTCAGTCCTCTTATTCTCACTATGAGATTTCTTTTAAAGCCTGGTTTACTATACTGAAATCCTCCAAGTGTGAATCAGTAATATCTTCATTTCTAGGGATCCATCTGATATTAGGTTGACTTTGTGAAGCATAACCATTGACATGAAAGAAAATATTTTTAAAATAACATTATTATTTTGACTGAAAACGAGAGGTCAAATTTTGCAGGGTGTTTTGCATCTTGAAAATCTTCCTGCTGTAATTATCTGAAGCCCTAGGCTAGATAATTATTAAGGGACTCTTGCGATTGTCCCTCTTCTCTACAAAGATCACCACGTTAATTAAGAGAGGATCACTGGAGACGGTTGCTGTTCTGCATCTTTAAGTAGTTTTAGTTATTCATCTTCAAAAGAGAAAAAATGCCTAAGAAAAATTTTCTAATATACAGATATTCTCAAAAAGGTCTCTGGTATGTGCCTTAATTTTATTTCTGCACATTTTTAAAATTATGAATTTTGCACATATATTATAACCTGTAATATGCTTATCTGATTTCGATTGAGCTAGTAAAGAAATGTAAATCAGGTGCTTGCTGTGATAAAGATGCTAAAGTTATATTTACACTATATCACACTCAAAGGTGTAAAAGCTTAGGAAGACAAGAAGCAAACTGATAACTGATTAGTCTGAGAGAGGTACAAATCCACTTAGAGGCACCTTCTTGGGTTAATGTGGTGATGGAAGAACCAGGCTCCTGGCTACAGGAATGCCAACCAAGGTATATATCTACTCCTAGACTTTGGAAGATGTCTTATTACATCGTGTTGTATTAAAAATTAAAATACAAACAAAAGCAAGCAAACCGAGTAATGAGAATTTCCTTAATTACCTTTTTCTAAGGACAACTCACATGCCCACTAGAAAAGAAGGGATCTGACAGGATCCTAAAAAGTCATAGTCAAAGGATGACCCAAAAGTCTCCACTGTATCTTTAGATCCTAGAACAATGCATGCACCTAGTCAATGCTTTGTAAATATTCATTGAATGACTGCAACTCTTTTATGGATTCTTCCATGATCTCCATTAGAGCTGTCTATTGTATGTGCTTCCCTAAACATTCACCCCCATGGATCCAGTTCAGCATAAACTGCAGTGTTTTGAGATTACTGGTGTAAGTGAATATCCTCAACTGGGTTGTGTGTTCCTAACAGGAGGGATAACATATTCATCTCTGTCTTCTACAGTTCTTTGCCTAGTGCCTAGCAAATAATTCCAAGTAAAAATGAAACAAAAATTAATGAATAAATGTATACAAGACACCAGACAAAAAAAACAGAAAATCAAGTTACTAAAAAAATTAACTCAATTGAATTGTTTTTAAATAGGAGTCCCTCAGTGATTTATAGCAGAAATTAGGATTCAGATCCAAGTAAAATCGATACTATTGCCCCATGAAGATATCATATCACAATTTGTTGTATAATAGCTAAAAATTTTTGATATTAATTTTATACCACATTTTAAGTTTTTTTTTTTAATTATCTGCTTTTTTCTGTATAGCTTATTATAGAGCATTAAGACCAATATGCATGGGCATCACCTGAGGTAGTCATTATAAATGCACATTCTCAGGCTTTATTCCTTAACTACTTAATCAGAATCTTTGGAGTGAACCAACAGGAATTCTAATTTTAAAAATAATCTCTTTGGGTGATTTGTAGAGATTAAAAGTTACTTTTTTTTATCTGTTGTTACAAAATTTTACATATGCAATTCTTTTTCTGAGAAAAGAATAAGTTCTCTGGAGGAAAGAGATAAGCAATCAGCTTTCCTGAGAGCATACACTTTTAGAAAACTCCTGATCCTTGAGACTCTATCATCCAAGGCAGTGAGAGTGACCTCCACCCCTAACTCTTATTCCATTGCAAAAGAAGCTCCCAAACCCCATTAAGTTTGGTCTATTTTCTATTACAGGTGTTATCTATGGGACTTTCACAGCAGCATAGAAATCTGGATAAAGAAGGAATGCACAAAACTTAAAATACTTAATAAAAAAGAGTGGTCTTTAAGAATTACCAAAAATATGAATAAATATAAACAATGTTTAAATCTAAAGTGTCTTGACTATAAAATAAAAGCATAGGTTAGAAATAATGGTAGCTAATTTTTTTTGTAGATTTACTAATTTTTAGATACTCATTAGAAGCCTTTACCCTGATCATAGGATGTAGATACTAGAATGAAATCCACTCTACAGGCATAAGTAATCTACCCCAATTCTCTCAGCAGCGGGAAGAGGAAGCAGGAAGCTTGACTCTGGAAATTATGCTCTGAAATTTCATGCTACATTACCTCTTAGGGATATATGCATACGATGGTGTTGTTTATGTTAAAAATATCTGCCAATGTTTACCTTATTGGTTGGAATTCCAAGCAAATGAAAAAAAATATTTGTACCTCCTAAACAATTAAAATTTTAGTGGAATTCATTAACAGTCGGCATCTGTGTACTACTGCAGTACATTTAAAGTGTGACAATTAGGTGGGAACTTTTATAACTGTACAATTCAAATACAAGCACAAAAAATATTGAAGAAAAAACACTCTCCATTCAACAACTATTCATAAGCCTCTAGTTTCCTCCGGATTTGACTTTAAGTCTGGCCACATTTTTTAGAAATTAATATCTGCTAACTTCTATTAAAGGGTTTAGGAAAAAAAGATTGACTACAATGCAAGCAATAGTTATAATACTGTTTCATTTTCTCTAGAGCATACCACCTGCTTTAAAATCAGTTAATAACTCAGTATGTTTTGACTGGTTAAAATACATAAATATATGTGTAAATATACATAAATACACATGCGCATGTCATGGACTAGAATGCTTCCTTGGAGGTGGTTTTGGGGGCTTATATGATGTCTGTTATTTAAAAATTTCATAACACACTCAGGAAAAAAATGTTTAAAACTTGGAAATAAAGATTACTACTTGTCCTGTAAATGTTACTTTTAACAGGCTCATTCAATGATTATTAAATTATAAAAAACATCTGAATTAGACTTTGCTATTAACTATTTGATTAGAGCCCAAACACTTTGAAGTAGTATGTTAAATTGTAGAATTTTCTCCAATAGAAAATGTAATTATACATAATTAACTTTATGTTTACAGTTAACTTTACAAAGGTTAAAGTCATTGGCCAGTAAAATGTTAACAAGTTTTGTATCAGCCATTTCATTTCAGAATTCCTTGACTCACTGCTTCTATTCATCTTTATTTCTCAAATTCTTTGAATGTCTTATCAGCTTACTTTTTTCCATATTAATTAGTTGAATACAATCTTTTAAATATGTTCATCTTATTATTGTATGAAAATCATAAGTGTTTACTTTTTGAAAAACATACTTTAACACACTGTAGAAAGACTAGTTGCTAAGTTGAACTGAAGCATTGTTGAAATCATGTTTTCTAATTTTAGTTTTACATTCTATGCAATTTTAGATTGTTTAAAAACTCAGAAAATGTTTAGGCTCGTATTTATAGTCTTCTTAAGCAATATAATCTATTATCTAGGTAAGTAAACTTCTTTGAAAACTTTCATACTTAAATGTAAATATATAAAAAAGTTAGAACTATTTTCCAGATCTAAGACATATTTAATAAAATGACTTCTAAATAGGAAACTCAACAAGAAGATTAGGTGGATTTTTTTAAAACATACATCCCATGGGATGTTGCTGTTAATGAGTACAAATCCACTTAGAGGCACCTTCTTGGGTTAATGTGGTGATGGAAGAACCAGGCTCCTGGCTACAGGAATGCCAACCAAGGTATATCTCTACTCCTAGACTTTGGAAGATGTCTTATTACATCGTGTTGTATTAAAAATTAAAATACAAACAAAAGCAAGCAAACCGAGTAATGAGAATTTCCTTAATTACCTTTTTCTAAGGACAACTCACATGCCCACTAGAAAAGAAGGGATCTGACAGGATCCTAAAAAGTCATAGTCAAAGGATGACCCAAAAGTCTCCACCATATCTTTAGATCCTAGAACAGTGCATGCACCTAGTCAATGCTTTGTAAATATTCATTGAATGACTGCAACTCTTTTATGGATTCTTCCATGATCTCCATTAGAGCTGTCTATTGTATGTGCTTCCCTAAACATTCACCCCCATGGATCCAGTTCAGCATAAACTGCAGTGTTTTGAGATTACTGGTGTAAGTGAATATCCTCAACTGGGTTGTGTGTTCCTAACAGGAGGGATAACATATTCATCTCTGTCTTCTACAGTTCTTTGCCTAGTGCCTAGCAAATAATTCCAAGTAAAAATGAAACAAAAATTAATGAATAAATGTATACAAGACACCAGACAAAAAAACAGAAAATCAAGTTACTAAAAAAATTAACTCAATTGAATTGTTTTTAAATAGGAGTCCCTCAGTGATTTATAGCAGAAATTAGGATTCAGATCCAAGTAAAATCGATACTATTGCCCCATGAAGATATCATATCACAATTTGTTGTATAATAGCTAAAAATTTTTGATATTAATTTTATACCACATTTTAAGTTTTTTTTTTTAATTATCTGCTTTTTTCTGTATAGCTTATTATAGAGCATTAAGACCAATATGCATGGGCATCACCTGAGGTAGTCATTATAAATGCACATTCTCAGGCTTTATTCCTTAACTACTTAATCAGAATCTTTGGAGTGAACCAACAGGAATTCTAATTTTAAAAATAATCTCTTTGGGTGATTTGTAGAGATTAAAAGTTACTTTTTTTTATCTGTTGTTACAAAATTTTACATATGCAATTCTTTTTCTGAGAAAAGAATAAGTTCTCTGGAGGAAAGAGATAAGCAATCAGCTTTCCTGAGAGCATACACTTTTAGAAAACTCCTGATCCTTGAGACTCTATCATCCAAGGCAGTGAGAGTGACCTCCACCCCTAACTCTTATTCCATTGCAAAAGAAGCTCCCAAACCCCATTAAGTTTGGTCTATTTTCTATTACAGGTGTTATCTATGGGACTTTCACAGCAGCATAGAAATCTGGATAAAGAAGGAATGCACAAAACTTAAAATACTTAATAAAAAAGAGTGGTCTTTAAGAATTACCAAAAATATGAATAAATATAAACAATGTTTAAATCTAAAGTGTCTTGACTATAAAATAAAAGCATAGGTTAGAAATAATGGTAGCTAATTTTTTTTGTAGATTTACTAATTTTTAGATACTCATTAGAAGCCTTTACCCTGATCATAGGATGTAGATACTAGAATGAAATCCACTCTACAGGCATAAGTAATCTACCCCAATTCTCTCAGCAGCGGGAAGAGGAAGCAGGAAGCTTGACTCTGGAAATTATGCTCTGAAATTTCATGCTACATTACCTCTTAGGGATATATGCATACGATGGTGTTGTTTATGTTAAAAATATCTGCCAATGTTTACCTTATTGGTTGGAATTCCAAGCAAATGAAAAAAAATATTTGTACCTCCTAAACAATTAAAATTTTAGTGGAATTCATTAACAGTCGGCATCTGTGTACTACTGCAGTACATTTAAAGTGTGACAATTAGGTGGGAACTTTTATAACTGTACAATTCAAATACAAGCACAAAAAATATTGAAGAAAAAACACTCTCCATTCAACAACTATTCATAAGCCTCTAGTTTCCTCCGGATTTGACTTTAAGTCTGGCCACATTTTTTAGAAATTAATATCTGCTAACTTCTATTAAAGGGTTTAGGAAAAAAAGATTGACTACAATGCAAGCAATAGTTATAATACTGTTTCATTTTCTCTAGAGCATACCACCTGCTTTAAAATCAGTTAATAACTCAGTATGTTTTGACTGGTTAAAATACATAAATATATGTGTAAATATACATAAATACACATGCGCATGTCATGGACTAGAATGCTTCCTTGGAGGTGGTTTTGGGGGCTTATATGATGTCTGTTATTTAAAAATTTCATAACACACTCAGGAAAAAAATGTTTAAAACTTGGAAATAAAGATTACTACTTGTCCTGTAAATGTTACTTTTAACAGGCTCATTCAATGATTATTAAATTATAAAAAACATCTGAATTAGACTTTGCTATTAACTATTTGATTAGAGCCCAAACACTTTGAAGTAGTATGTTAAATTGTAGAATTTTCTCCAATAGAAAATGTAATTATACATAATTAACTTTATGTTTACAGTTAACTTTACAAAGGTTAAAGTCATTGGCCAGTAAAATGTTAACAAGTTTTGTATCAGCCATTTCATTTCAGAATTCCTTGACTCACTGCTTCTATTCATCTTTATTTCTCAAATTCTTTGAATGTCTTATCAGCTTACTTTTTTCCATATTAATTAGTTGAATACAATCTTTTAAATATGTTCATCTTATTATTGTATGAAAATCATAAGTGTTTACTTTTTGAAAAACATACTTTAACACACTGTAGAAAGACTAGTTGCTAAGTTGAACTGAAGCATTGTTGAAATCATGTTTTCTAATTTTAGTTTTAACATTCTATGCAATTTTAGATTGTTTAAAAACTCAGAAAATGTTTAGGCTCGTATTTATAGTCTTCTTAAGCAATATAATCTATTATCTAGGTAAGTAAACTTCTTTGAAAACTTTCATACTTAAATGTAAATATATAAAAAAGTTAGAACTATTTTCCAGATCTAAGACATATTTAATAAAATGACTTCTAAATAGGAAACTCAACAAGAAGATTAGGTGGATTTTTTTAAAACATACATCCCATGGGATGTTGCTGTTAATGACTTGTATAAATTATATTGTCTCTATATCCATTATTATTTGGGTGCACCACATACTTTGGTGGTTTCAGAGAAAGCATGTATCTTAACCTAAGCATCTTTTATGAAGAGTACAGGATCGCATGCCAAAATATGAACAAGAACAATGGCTACCCATCCAATTAAGTGGCATTAGAAGGACAAAAGCCAGAGGCTCTAAAACAATGAAGGAGTCTGACCATTGAGGAATCTCTGGGGAAGCGGCTGCTTTTTCAAAAGCTTTTCATATAGAGTATCTGTTCGCTGTCCTATACAGATGAAGTTGACTCCTCAGATAACTCACTCTCTCCCTCCACTCCTCAGTCTACATACGAACCCAAGAGATTAATTAACACTTGTTCCAGGAAAAAACACAGACAATAGCATCCGACATTAGAATAGTCCTTTGTGAATAAATATAAAACTTAAGGAGGGGGAGGGAGAAATTCTGAGAGAGGAAGAAAAGCATTTGACTTTATTGCTTAAAGCCAAAAGAAATTGGTATATATGGTAACAGTATGAACAAAACAGACACAAAAAGTAGGAACAAAAGAATAAAAGTTTGTACTCAGTGTCTACTGTATTTGTGGGAATGGTGTGTTATCTTAAGAGGCTTACATAAAATGAAAATCATACCTAAAATATCTACTATTATAGCATGCTCTTGGGATCTGAGGACTTTCAACAAATGAATGATTGTGATGCTACTGGCAGGCACATAAAGGTATAGATAGAAAGCGATTCCTTTTATACATAGTATGAATCACTTTATATAACATAGATATAATTTGTTTTACAAAACAAAATACAGTCAGATTTCAAATATCTCTACTCTGGAATGGACAGTTGACAGTTTCCTTGGTTTGTTTTTTGCCTGTTTGTTTTTTTTTGTTTGTTTGTTTGTTTTTGAAGAAAGCTGTGGGAGCAAATACTTCTGAGAACTTGGCTGAATCTGAACTCATTTCAAAAGTAAATTCTACATTCATTCTTGAGTGATGACTCTGGGAGCTCTCAAGACCTAGCAGTTACAATCTTTCTATTTACAGAGTCACTTTTCTAGCATTTCTTCTCACTTGCATTCCAAGATTAAAAACATGCATTCATTATTTCACTAGGTATTGAGATGTTTCCCATTAGTGAGTTGCATTCATGCAATAAAACCCACATTTAGCAATATTTCCCCATAAACCTTGATATTCATATACTCATGTATGCTTACATTTATGTTGATTTAAAGTTTTCACATTGTGAAAATGAATGTAGATGCATTTTGTGACCAAAATCATCACCACAGTTCTATTGTTGCTCCTTATTTCTTGTATAATTTGTGTTACATATTATAATAACACAAATAGGACAATGTTAACCACCACCATATAAAACTTTAATGCTTTCCCGCAAGCCTATACATAAAATCCAAATTTCTTACTATAATTTATAATCTGAAATAGTTTGTCTACATCTACAACCTCTGTCTCTCCCTTTTTATCTCACACTCACTATATTTTAGCTTCTCAGCTTCTTTCATGCCATCAAAAACACTAGGTTCTCCCACCCTCGGGGCCTTCACATGTGAGCTTGTTCTGCTTTAGATACTTCTGCTTTATACTCTAATCACCCTGTCCCCAAAATTCCACCTTTCATCACACGGTTAGCCTCTTCTCACCCTTCTAAACACAATTTAAATGTGACCTTCCTGTATAAACTTTCCATAAATTGGACTGTCTGACTGAATCTAAACGGCTAATGGGTTTTTGTTTTCGTTATATGTTTTCTATGCATCTATTTTATGCTGCATTGCTTGGAATAAAATGAGAGAGAGTTTGTCTCATAAAAATGAAGTACTGGTGTAGAGGTATGAGAGGGGAAATAGTGTCTGATCCCCAGCTTGGCTGAAGACATCTTAAGGAGGATTAGGAGTGATGGGGAGGGGGGGGAGGGGTTGGACGAATGGAGGGAGAGAGAGAACTGCAGCAAATGCTGATGGCACTGTTTTGATCGAGGTAATTGGAGTACTCAGGGCACAAGAAGCAAGGTCACTGACAAGGGTGGCAGTGGCATGATTCCTCACTTAGTAACTCGAGGGCAGCAGATTTCAAAAAGGAAGCAGACGCAAGTGAGCAGACTTGTTCTTGAGCACATGTGAGATACCCATGGAGACTGCAATAGATTACTGGGGAGACTGAGGGGAGGTTTAGGCCTGGCAGATGGAGTTTTGCAATGCAAGGGAATCATGTTTGTCCTCAGTGTGGCAGGTGTTAAGATTTTTAAGTAATGGCCTCTGGGATGGTCACAGTCAGTGATATTAAACCAGAAAACAACATCCAGGGATTATCAAAAGCCATGAATCCATCTCAGTGTCTTATCACACACTCAGGTAGTGCTTTTCCCTTTTCTCATAGCTACTTAATGGATACTGGCAAGCTGTCAAATATAAAAACAAGGAAGTGAAGATAAATGATGCTCCCCAAATTTAAGGTGAGTCATCAGTCAGATCTGGCATCGTCAGGAAACTTAATCTGTTTTCTAACTAGCTTTATTTTAGCACAGCCATAAATCTAGCTGTAATTAGTCTCTAACTCCAATGACTCAATACATTTAAGCATTTCATTTGATTCTCAACTGTGAAAAATTGCAACTGATTTGACAATACTGATATGCTCTCGCTTGCATGCATATGATGCTGTCACTACAACATGTGCTTTCAGCATGTTTTTTCTCTTGTGATACTGATCTTACCACAAACCATCTTATCTCTCTCCTAGTCCTCTATAAGTCTTAGTGTGCACTTTAGAGGCAAGTGAATATGGTAGTTTATGGCCAGTGATTAGATTTCCCCCAGTATGAAACACAATTAGCTGTATAGAAATTGAACAGAGCATGGGAACAATTTTTTAAAAAATTAATCCACCTACTTAAAATATCACCTCAGTCAATGAAGAAACTATATATGTTCTTAACTGATAATAAAGATTATTTTTACCTGGGATATAAGTCAAATTACTTTTTTAATCGCTAGGATCACCATTTAAAAGAGATTGGTAAATGTTTACTTTTTAATCTGGAAATGAATTAAACAAATAATATTCTATATTTAAATCACATTTAACATGTTTTAAAATAAATAGTAATTTTTTTTACATTTTAAAAATGTATTTGATATTTTGGGTATTCCCTAACATGATCGAGATTTTCATTTCTCCAAGGATTTTTATTCACCCACATATTCAAAATATCAAGGCTTTGTAAGGTTTTATCAAGTACTAATTTAACATCTTGGGTCTTATTAACTTGTAAAGGTGATAATAATGAGATTCAAAGAAGCATCATCATCTGTGGACAGCTTTATTTTCAGATTCCAAGAAAACTATTAAAACATTTATAGCACTGAGAGTGAATCAGACCAATGTATGAACTCACTTTTGTGGCCATATTGTATAGCAGTAGGGGGGTTACAGTAATAAAGTTCAGTCATCCATTTCATCTCCAATTAAAGCTCAGGCAACTGCAATTTATGGTTATGGTGATAAATTTCAAAAACGATGCTCTATGAGTAGACTCATGTTAAAAATTATTCACTGAAACTAAAAAGTAACCTACTCTGAAAATAAAAAGATACAGATACACAGATGAAAAAGAAATTAATTTGGAAAATTCTGAATGCATGTTTTCAATATAATTATCATGAAATGCAAATAGAAAATAAACTTAGCATACATTTATTAACATTATGCTTTCATTCATCAGTTCTACTCAGTAAGGCAAATATATGAATTCACCACCACAAAGTATAATCTATATGATCACAGGGTAAATTTTTTTATGATTATTAGTGTGTGAAAAGTGTGAATATTTATTTTTCATAATTTTAAATTATTAAATACATTTAACAGAAACAGAAATATTACTTTACCAATAGTTTGAAATCTTAAATGCGTATATGACCTCAAAACATACAATGTGAATTTGTCCAGAAAATAAAAGCTTTGAAAGAATTTAAGCTTAAATATTCTCCTAAATGCTTTGTGAAACTTAAGATAAAATATAGTCCTTCAGAGCTCTTGACAAAAGGGTATAAAAAGAGGCAAAGATGTTTATAGAGTTCAGGGAAAATTGAAATATGGCCCTTGTCATATATTCCTTATATTTTTAAAGAATAAACAGTAGATAGATTTCCAGGGAGTCTACACAATTGCTAAAATAATTGGATACAAATGTGAAATGCAGGGTCTACTACCTTATTATTATTTTCAAAGGCAAATTAAAAGCAACACTATATATATATATATATATATATTTAAAGTACTCAATTCTAAATGAATATTATAGGAAACTTAGATGTATAAGAATACATTTTAAATGCCCTAGATGACATACAATATAAAAATATATTTAGGATTCATGCGTTTGTTTTTGTTTCAAGTGTAATTATCTGGAATTTTCAATACCCTCCCTCTTTTACCTGTTTTATCTTGATATTCAGCAAATGGGTAAACAAAAACTTAAATGGAATAACTACAAAGAATCATTAAATAAATCAGTAATTGAGATAGAAATTTTATGTATTATTTGGACTTATAAACTAAAGTTCTAATAATAAACAAGGTTTTATTCAAATAATTGTTTCTGTCATCCTTAGAGGCAATCAGCAACTCAAAATAGTGAATTACATCCAAATAAACGATGTTTTTGTATAGACATTTGTTCTTTTTGCTAATTATTTATTCTCCAAATATCTTTTAGGCACCAGTTACAAAGATGGCCAGAAATATAAGTTCTGTGTATATAATAAAGAAAGGCAGGCAGTCATTGAATGAGATCAGGAGTATAATACCAGAAAAATATTTTATCTTGAAGCTAAGGCACTCTGGACTAGATATATAGTTGGCCCTCTGTATCCGAGGGTCTGCATCCATAGAATCAACCAATTGATTGATCAATAATATTCAGAAAGATTGCAATTAAAAAGCGGTCATGCTTTCTAAACGTTGGTGTTGGCAATGTTATCTTTAAAAAAATGTACATATGTGAAAAATCTCATTCATAATAATGTCAGATAAATCATCCTAACTTCTATTATTTGCTGTATCAGTTGTTCAAGATATGACCAAGGCAAAGATTCAGTGAAACAGTATTTCTTATACATTGCAAAGTAATTTGACAATGTACAATACAGCAAGATCTATGGTAAGACCGGTAGAACCTCTATATTAAGAAAATAAAATTAAATATGAGGGGAAGCTTTGTGGATAATTTCTTGCTGCAGCAAGACATACAGATGGACAACAGACCTATGAAAAGATGCTCAACATCACTAATCAGCAGGAAAATGCAAATCAAAATCACAATGAGATACCACCTCACACTAGGCATAACGGCTATTATTAGAAAGTCAACAAATAACACGTGTTGGCAAGGATGTGGAGAAAATGGAACCCTTGTGCATTGTTGGTGGGATTGCAAACTGGTGCAGCTCCTGTGGAAAACAGTATGGAGATGCCTCAAAATCTAAAAATAGATCTACCATATGACCCAGGAATTCCACTTCTGGGTATTTATCCAAAGAAAACAAAAACACTAATTTGAAAAGATATATGCACCCCTATGTTTATTGCAGCATTATTTATGATAGCCAAGATATGGAAGCAACTTAGGTGTCCATCAATAGATGAATGGATAAAGAAGATGTGAAATACACACACACACGCACACGCACGCACGCACGCACGCACACACACACACACACACGCACACACAGAATATTATGCAGCAATAAAAAGGAATGAAATCTTGCCATTCGTGAAAACATGGATGTATAGAAGGTATTATGCTAAGTTTGCAGTCCTTAAATACTTCTCACATGTACACTGGGGGTTTGGTTTATTACTAGTTTCAGCATCTATAAAATTCTATAAGGAATACATGCATAGTGCAATATATCAGAGAAAAACAATGTTATCTTTAAGGAAAAACGTGTTGAGTTTTGAGAGGTTAGAATTTACTGTTCTGTGTCACTTTTAAGGTGTGTTTGACTCAAACTGACAGCTTGGTTTAAAATACACCTTAACACAATGTTGATTTTAAAGCAGGAAAACCTGATATGAAATTTGTTGGAGCTGACCATCGTACCTATTATAGTCAAAAATGTTTATGGAAAGAGGAAGATTTGAAATTTAGGTATTAGAATAACTATCATAGCAAACCCCTAAACAGTTGAGTTAAAATTGAATTTGTCAATTCTATTATCGAATATTCTATTATAAAAAAATTCTAAATGTTAGATAATTTAAAACTACAATAAAACTTATTTCATAAAACTGCTAATTATCTAATATATGCATTGTTTTCAGTGTCTTTGAAACTGTAAACTCTGCCAGTGTGACTAGCAGATGATGAGCAGGTGGCCTGTGTGATATTATCAATTACA
>NW_011888806.1:7479577-7507218 GCF_000151845.1 Pteropus vampyrus | reverse complement strand
AACTTGACTTTGATCTGTGCCAGCTTCAGGAGAGGGTTAAGGAGAGGGCTGTTTGAAGTGAAGAGAGGGCAAATGTATGGGTCAGTCAGTTGCCTGGTAGGTTATTCTTCCTCCTGGCACTTTACCTAGAATTTTTGCCTTTCCTCATAAAGCCACAATAATTGACAAACACCATGTACCTGGGTAGGCACAGCCAGTAACTATCCTAAGGTCTAGTTGGTATGAGTTATATGAATAGAGGACTAGAAGTGTTATCTGAACAATATGGTCACAGTGGCTGGGAATGAGAGTGGAAAGTAGACTAGATATGTGTCTAAATATGGTTTGGAGCAAAAGAACAAGTATTAGAGGCACTTCTAAAATGACATCTACTATTTATGAATTGGGTCGAATAAGCCTATAATTATATTTTTACTATATTTACATAGTGCTCATTCACCAGCGAGCTCTTCCAAGAAAATAGACAACTGCATACAAAATAAATTCCATTTCTTTCTCAACCCCAATGTACATAAAACTTGGCAAAATATATTTTCCAGCTAAAAAGAAGTTGTATATTCTAACATCAGCTTTAATTTCTCAAACATCCATTTTTTGCTACAATAAAGTGACAAAGCCATTTGTATTTTATACACATTTGTTACATCTGATTCTTTGTTTTTCATTTAAATAAATAGGCCTTTATACCCTAGTTACTATAGGAAATCCCAAAGCTAAGAAAATCACTAATGAGAATAGAAGGAATTAGCCATCGTGACAGCTGAAGCATGCAGCTACTCTGCAACGTTGCTCAGAGTTCACGTAGCAGTGTCGTCAGTGTTGCTAGCAGCTGTTCGATGAGCTTTATTGAATCTTCGGTTTCACATGTTAAATCTGAAATATCTATTTTTAATAAAAGTAGTAATTATGCTTTGCAAAAAAAGTCCTCAAATGTCATTTTTAAATGAATTAAGCTTTGGTCTTCAGATCTTTTCTCTTCTTAGTGTCTTCAATAATATTTCAAGGATAAGCCTACATAACTATAAACTCTAGGCTAAGTACAATGCCTCATCTATTGAAGGCACTCAACAAATATTTGTTCAATAAATATGTAAAGTTTGAATGGGAAATTATATTGCTGAATAAAAATGAGTTTAGAGTTACTGTCTAAATTAACTGAATTGTGGAGGACATTAATATATTAATATAGCATATTAATATATTTTCACTACTAAGTTTATTATTCATTAAGAAAAAGTGGTGGTGGAGAGTCATATAGTTGATAAATGTTTAATCTATAGCTTCTAATATATCCAGAGAACATGAGTTATCATAACATGTAACTTTTAAAAGTTCTACAATTTTTAAAGCAGTAACACTTTTGACTAGTGTCTTAAGGAACTTCAGATCACTAATGGCTTTATTGATCTGAAAAAAACCTATTAATGTACAACATAACATAATTTAACACAATATAAAGCATATGTACTATTCTTGCAAAAAACTTGTAAGAGTGAAGTTATGATTATAAAAATCAGCAGACCCAAACAAATGAATAATCTTTTAATAAAGTTTACAGGTACCAAAAGACCCTAAAAATCCTACTATGTAAAATCAAAAAGAAAATGGTAAAAGAACCAAAGGTATGACTAGTAATATATTGCTGCCTAACTATAATTTATTTTAAAGCTATCCTGAACCACTACATTAACTCTTTTAACCTTAGCTAAAGATTATTTTATACACACCTTACTATGCAGAGCTATCTTAAACAAGATCATACCCTTGAGGAAAAAGAAAATGGAAAGATATGAAAGTTCTCACTTATTTCTAATCCCAACAGACATTATTTCATTGATATTCAATTTCTGTATAAATTCACACAGAATATGAACATTTCTCAGAGCCCAGTTTTACTGACAAATTGCACAAATTGTTTTCCGGCTATGTAGTATCCAGAGATATTGTACTGCTAATTGGCATCGTTCGGTAACATTTTGAAATGATGAGCTTAAATGTACTAACTGAAGGCTTGATTGGACATTGATAAATCATGTACTTGATCTCTAAAGAGATGAAATTTATCTCTTAATAGGCTTTATTCTTATGCTAACTGTCACAAATGTGAAACTCATTTTTTTAATTGCAACCTTTTTTTTTCATATTGGAAACTAAAGTTAAAATTGTATTAATAAAACAATGATTTATAATACAATGCTACTCATGACTGCCTCTTACCTTTGGGTTCCTTACAGATTTTTTTTTTTTTTTTAGGAATAAGAACTGTATGGAAACCAGATACTACAATTTCTCTAAATTTTAAGCCCCGAATTTCTCATTTCCATTTTGACAAAAGAGGTCAAAAAAACATGAACAGCCTTTTGATCTGTTTTCCCCCTATACCAATTTCTGCAAAACCAGTGGCCTCATTCTTCTTGTCAATGTAGGTTTATACTTTGCAGTCTTTTTTTATTTTTCCATTACTGTCTTTAATCATCCTGTAGCCAATTATTTCTGGGTCATTCTATAACCTCTATTTTAAAATATATCAGAATATATTAAATGTGAATATAAAGTCAGTAGTCTTCCATTTATAATAAATAAAAACTGAGTTTGCAATTGTTATGCTAAACACTTATTTAGCTCTTAGCAAGTGTACTATTCTAAACACCTTATTTAAATTCTCTGAAGTAGGAGTAATTTTTGTCCTCATCTCACACAAGAAGAAACACAGGGCTATATCACTGTAACTGCACTAGGAAGGTGATTTGCTTCTGGCCCTTCTTTCACTTCTACTCTCAGCATGGACTAAACCCTCTCAGTGGCTTCTTTCCCAAGCAATAGAACTCTTATTTCCTAGTCATCCAGCATATCTGGATCATAGAAATAGAGGCAAGAAAATAATGAAATCTGAGGCTGCTGGGCTGTGACTGAACAGGTGGGCTCTGTGTTTGCTTGTATATTGGTGCATTTCTTAGTCACTGACAAATATGTTTCAAATAATGTTCTTTACAACAAAAATCTGGTCAAAAAATAGGATTTAAATGATTCCTTTTATTTCCAAGTAAAGCTACTCTTTGCTCCAAAGCAGCATCATTAAGAATTAAGGGCACCAGGGATGCTACCAAATTTAGATGACTATCATGGCTATCCTTCTATAGCTTAAGGGGATTCACAATTCTCTTCCTCTCCCCTTCTCTCCCTCCCTCCCCCTCCACACACACACTTACTCATGAATACTATATAAAAACTACATAATTAAAATCCTGTGATTTGTAAAAATAGGTGTCATAACTTTTTACCTCTACTACTTCAGCAGAAAAGCTAATTTTAGAATGCATCTTCCTTGGATTTACTTATAAAACCTGTGACAAGCCATGCTTCACAACAGACAATTTAGCCCAGGTAAGGAGGACTCACCTAGGTTAATGCTCTCTTTTAATAGACCTGTAATCTTTCCATTTCTGTAGTTACGGAGATTTTAAGGACATAACTTTGATAATTCCACTCTCTATTTTCAGAGAGGTGATAAAATCTAATGCTCTTTGAGTGCTAAGTGCCAGGCATATTTCTAAACACATTATAGCTTGTTTATTTGAGGTGAGTATTCCTATTGTCCTTCATTTGAGAGATCTGAGAGAGAGGCAAAGTTACTTGCACAAGATGGCAGAGGTCAGTAAATGGAAAGTAGAACTCTAATGCCAACTATCCAACTCAGAGCTTATTAATGTTTACTATGTGCCTCCTAAGAAATCACAGCAAATTATAGTACACCACATCCTATTTATCTGAAACAGGTCGAAGAAGCCTCAGGAAAAAAGTCCAATATTTGACAAAACATTAAACAGTTATAGAACATAATTTGTTTAAACGAAGTGTTTTGTTTGTTTGTTTGTTATGAACTGTGCAAAAGAAATTTTAAGTGTCTTGGTTATTGTTTTCCCAAGTCTATGACTAAACGACCTTTGTTTACTGGAATATTTCACATGCTTTCTCCCTGTTTCAGTTGTATGTATTTCTACTCAGCCACCATAAACCTATGGGTATTTGCATATTGTTTCTTTTTTTGTGTGTGAGGAAGCACAGGAAACAGACATACTGTAACCATGCCCTTGCATATCTATAAATAATTCGTTGTTGTAGAATGTGAAAATATGTCACGTTCATTAATCTATGAACTAGGATAAAACCATTTGAAGAAAGCTTAGAAAGTGGATATATTGGTAATACTAAAGTTATGACTTGTCTTTTAACATTTGGGTTGCAAATACATTTGGGAGCTAATGTAAGGAGTATAATGGTTAAAAGCATGGGCTTTGGAGCTGTACATGTCTGAATTCTAATTACTAGGTCTTTGATCTAATTACTTACCTTTGAAAGGTAAGTTACCTAACATCCCAAAATACAGAAGATTAAATGAGGCAATGTATGTAAAGGCCATAACACAGTGCCTGGAACATATTAAATCCTCAATCTATGTCACTGAATCTAGTGATCTGCTACCAAGTCATAGTAAACTCAACAGTTTAGTATACCATGTTTCTTTGATTCAATGACCCACAATTTTCCATATTTTCTTGGTTTCTGATATTGAGATACATTTTTTAAATTAGTATATACATTCCCCTTTCTGCCTGTCTCCTCAAGCTCTTCCAAAAATATTATTAAATCCATAGTGTATCTTATTATTAGGTGTTGGATTCAAGAACACATGCAAATAGTGTTATGCTGTATGTTTGGTTCAACAAGAAATCTAAGGGCAACTAATCAAGAGATGAGTTATAATTGGTTGCTCTGAGATTTACACTCCAAAGCTGCTCTTTATCTTGTTAATCTTCCCCAACAATGCTAATTCTGTCCCTTGTACATATTTTTATTCAACTCTTCAGCACACCTCTGCCCTGTGACCAGCACAGTGTGAAGTGTTAGAGATTCTAAGAAGAATAAGATGCTATCTCTGACCTACCTAAGATCTCAAAGTCTATTGGGAGTAACACATACATTAAGACATCCCTATAACATAGTTATTATCTGTAGCAACAGATGGGGATCCAAGGAAGTAAAATGACATGGAGGAGAGAGGAATTTGCTTGAGGAATTCATGTTGCATGTTTGAGTATTATTTGAGTGCCTTGCCACTGGTAGATGACAAATTTGTGATTTTGCCATATGATCCCTTTGGTCTCAAAGATATTGAGGGTCTTTCTCACTCAAATATGGTAACGTTAATTTCTTACATGAAAGGGGTACTGCTCCCAATCATGAATCCCCTGCCTTTTTGAATATTCATTAGCCACAGACGAATATGGGCATATCTAAGAATATCCCCAGTGTCAAAGAAGTGGATGGCCAAGGCAGTGGTGCACTCAGAACCCATGTTACTGCTTCTGCTGCCGAGCACAGAGTCAAGGTACAAAAACTTTATTCAGATTCTTGCCCATGTGGGTAAAAATTTTGACATTTGAAGTGTTCTCTAACTTTCTTGCTAGATATCCCTCTCAGGAAATCTGAGGAAAAGAAAAATGAGTGTGGAGCTGTTTTAAAGTGATGAGAATTTACTGCAATTCATTGAATTCTTTGTAGATATCTTCTTTTGAGTTACCATAACTTCTGTAAATATAATTTTTATTCTTAGATATAAAAATTATATTTCAGATGCTTACAATTGATTAAGCAAGAGCAAATTTGAAAATACAGAACAAAATAAAATTTTTTAAGTACAGAAGTAGATTCTTTTAAGAACTGGCATTCTATTGTATCTTAGTCAAAATATGTATTTTTTGTCATTACCAGTATTTTCACAGAATAAGATTAATATCATAAGCATCTTAATATTTGCTAAAAGATTCAAATCAAAATATTGAGTGGTCAGATTAAGAAAGAAAAAAGGTAAACAAATAGCTCGCTGCAAAAGTGACCTTAGGAAGTCTCTCAATCTATACTGTAAATACACTTGATATTTACATGGAGAAGTAAATGTTTTACAAAGTTACTTATCTAAAAGAATAAAGTGTATAGTAATAAATATATTTGTAAACTGGTAAAAAGAGTTTAGCTATCTTTAACCCTTCATATATATGTGTATATATATATATATTTCTGTATTTTCAGATCTGCTCTTCCTTAATTATAAGCATCTTGAATCTAAGCTCAGAGGCATAGAAACTCATCTTCAAGATTAAAGATTTATTTTTTATCTGGGTGAAGATACAGAGTGGCTGTGGTAACAGCTACTATCCCCAAATTGAGTATTAACAGAAAAATTTTAAAATGCAGACACTATAGTAGGGCAATATAGGAAAAGAATTATTTTAAGTTCCTTTTTACCTCATCTATTTTCTCACATCTATTTAAAAGATTTGTAGAACTTTTGGAAATTTTTGAATATGTAAATTATATATGGGGGAGCATTTCATATTGAAGTACTCATCTTAAAAATTAAGAAATGTAAAGAAAACCAGAATGGTAAATGACTATAAAAGAACACTTATTCTGAATAATGAGGGGTCACATATAATTGTGATGCTGCCTCTTGCTTATTTGTGAATAGAATTCTGTAGCCAGAACTAGAATATTTCTGGTATGTGGCCTGGAATCATTCTGCGTGATACTAAGCACAGAAAATTTGGCATTTGGTTCTAAAAATATGTTTGGGATTAGTTACTTCTTCCCTCAGAAACAGGCTCCCGGCCAAATAATTTTAAACCAAATCTCAGAACCCAATTTTGCTTCAGCTACTGAGATTCTATTTCAAGTTTCTATCAAGATAGGGGGAGAGTAAGATCTCACTTGTGGGATTCTAAGACGAACTAAATCTATACAATTTGTTTCTGCATTAAAAGTAAAAAGACATATAGGAAAGAAAGTGTGATGTTTTTTACCCACTTAATTGGCTTCTTCCACCTTTAAGGCCAAGTGAATAAAGTTTTAAAACCTACACTTGATGGAAGATAGAGCATAAACATTTTAAGCAAAATATTAAACCTCTAAAATAGTGAGTCACTAAAAATCAAAACCTTAGACTTTAAGACTGAGCCTTCAATTTACTTTTTATGAAAGTAAAAGAGATTAAATTTTATTTCTAAAAGATACAGAATGAATGAAAAATATTTTGCCTTTTTCATATATGTTTACTGATATTTAATTCTTTTAACACTATGTAAAAATTCTGTTTTTTTTTCTTTCTAAATGACAAATAAAGCATTTTCATTTAATGTCTAATTGGTAAAATTTAAATAAGAGTTGTGGAGTATCTTGCATCTCATGGTATAACTATGTAGCTGAATTTAACCATTGTTTTCTTTTTTCCTCATACACAAAACAACTGTTTCACATCTTAGCTATGTCTTAAATTGGAAGGTAGGAGATTGCTAAGCAAAATAAGTCAGATAAAGTCGAGAACTTATGTTTTCATTTACCCGTGGAATATAAAACTGAAATAAATAAGAGAAAAACAAATAAAAACGTATAGACAGACAACAGTTTAGTGGTTACCAGAGGGAAAGGGGGAGGAGAAGGTACATAAGGGTAAAGGAGGTCAAATGTATAGTGACAGAAGGAAATTTAACTTGAGGTGGTGAACACACCATGCAATATACAGATGATGTATTATAGAATTGTACACTTGAAACCTATATAATTTTTTTAACCAATGTCACCTCGGTAAATTTACTTTAAAAAGTTAGGATCTAGTACCATCTTTAACTTAGTCTCTACTAAAATTTCAAAATAATAAATTGGCCTGATGTTCAAAAGATGTAGTGCTTACTGGTCTATAACAGTTACTTTGAGTTTTCATTGAATAAAATATATATTTCCCTTATAACCTGCCTCAGAATCCATGAACACTTGTATGAGTGGATAATAGAGAGATACTAGACAAACTTTCTGTGTGCTATGTTTTCTTTTCTTTTTTAATAGCTTTAACTTACATTTTAAATTATTAGAATTCATTCTGGTCTCATGAGTCATCAAATAATTCTCATATTTCTATAAAATGAAAAGGGTATTCCCCTAGTTAAAAGAACTATGTTTTAAAAGTAACAAATTTTAAATTCCTAGTTTGGCAACAAAATTCTTATGATCTTTTTAAAATTTTTTAGTATTATACCCACTTAATTTTCTTTTATGATTTTTAAGTTAATTATATTCATTCTCTATTGCTTCTATAACAAATTCTCCCAAAAACATAGTGGCTAAAACAATAGACATGTATTACCTTACAGTTCTGGAGATCAGAAATTTGAAGTGGGTCTCACTGGGCTAATATGAAGGCATTGAGAGGGCTGCATTTCCTTCTGAAGATTCTAGAGGAGAAATCCTTGTCTGTTCTAGATTCCTGAGTCTGCCCACATTACTTTGTGTATAACCCTTTCTTGAGAAGCCAGCATCTGCTGGTTGAATTTTTCTCAAGTATCATCACTCTAACACTGCCTATCCTTCCTCCCTCTCTTATATGGACCCTTGTGATTACATTGGACCCACTTGGATAAATCTGGGTAATCTCTCCATCTCCAGGTCAGCTGATTAGCAATTAGTTCTACCTGCAACCTTACTTCTCTTTCTCATGACATAACTATTCACAGGTTCCAGGAATTATTGATGGGCATCTTTCAAGGAGAAGGAGGGGAGAGGGGAAACATTATTTGGCCCATCACATTAATACAGCATTCTTAAAAAAAAAAAACAAACTGCTTTGTAAGTAATATTTTTTCACTTTATGTCTTCCATTTCACTCAGAAGTTTAAAAATTAAAATTAGCAAAATATTAATTTAGTAAAATGTACTATTGCTAGCAGTAATCATTCAAATAATTTTAAAATTTCAATAATGTCAAATAATGGAGACATTTGTCTTGCATCCAACACTGGCTTATTGCAGTTCTTACCCATCAATAGCTGATTTATAGCTGACCATCTTTTCTTAATTTCAGGCCTTTTCCACAATCATAGAAAAGAATTCATTATGATACAAACAAAAATGTCATCTCACTATTTCTCTGCACACATTTCTCTTCAATAGGCTCCATGTTTTGAACTATTATACTACACTAGCTCTAAAAATCACTGAGCCACCTTTTTTTGGAATTCTTTATGAATTTCTTTCTTTGTTTTGATTTAGTACATAAATTTATGCTTATATGACACGTCAAATGACCAATATTTTACATGAAGTGGTCAGGGATTTATCTCCCAAATTATAAAAAAGTTCCAGAGTTTCACCAAGATTAATATTTGTAGACTAAAAGTTTGCCTGTTTTTCTCTTTCTTGCATTTTGCTATGACAAACACACACTCACCAGGTTCTGCTAATTATTTCTTTGGTTCCAAATAATCCTCCACCCCAAACCACCTGTGCCTACACCAATTTCTTATTTGATTACTTATAAGATTACCTCCATCAATAAGTATCTCCATTTACAGTGTCCTGCTTCCCTAATACATAGTAAGAGATGAGGTGTTGAGACTAAAGAGAGAAATAGAACATTGTTATCATCCTAGAAAAGAAACAAACAGCAAACTGCCCTTTATTTGAGGGAAGCTGGCTTTTCTCCAATAAACTATAAGATATTTCAAAATTGCAACAGATCTTTTTCAGCTATTTTACTTTCACCTATTACAGAAAAGGCCAACTTTTAGATTGAGGCATTGGAAGCTGAGAAACTTTTACTAGAATGAACTCTGTGCTTGAGAGCTGACAGCTGCTTCAGCTACCCAGACCTTCCTCGTTTTATTGTGCATCATTTTTTTTGTGCTTCACAGATGCTGCGTTTTTACAAATTGAAGGCAAGATCCTTCCCCAGCAAAAACATTACTTTACTGTGATACTTTATTGCCGTGGTCTGGAACCTAACCTACAATATCTCTGAAGTATGCCTATACATTAATTATGTCTTCCTTTGCATAGATTTAGAGAAGTTTGATTCTGAAACACATAAATAACCACATTTCTCTTGAGCTAGGGCTGTATTTGCAGGTGAATACATGATAGATTTTTATCAAATTTGATGGCATCTTCTTCTTTATGCTACTACACGGCGGCCATAGAGATTGTGTGTTTAAAAATGTTTTTTAAAAATTGTCAGGGTGGATTATTTAGATTGATCATAGTAAATAGTAAAACATATAATAATGGTAGCATTAATTAGAGGAACACTCTCCAACTAGCAAAATATGAGTCTAGATATAGATATCATATACAAAAATCACGAAGCATATTGCCAGCAAAGAGCCAGTCTCTTCTCCCCACCCCCGAAAATTTATTTTATGCTTTAACATTTTTTCTAATATTTAAATTTGTTTACACATTTATATACACATAAAGGTTGTTTGTTTCATCAAAGAGAAAGTATGAATGCCCAGAATCTTCTGGTATAAGTGTTTATAGAGTTTGCCTACACTCAGAAGGAGAGGATGAGTAGAAAAAAAGGAACAACAAACAAAAACAAATGACTATTTTTTTTTCTCCCTCTCCTTTCATATCCAATCTGTTAAATCCTCTTGACTATACAAAAGTAGCTTCATACTTTGGTTCAAGATGGCATTTCTCTCTTATATAAATTATTGATCATTGAAATAGTTTTCCTATCTTTAGTTTTAATGCTCCCAAATTATCTCAATATTAGTGAGAAGGTAACATTTTAAAGTACAAATTTAAGATCGTTCACGAGCTTCTCATCCCCTGTGAGATAAATCTGACTCTCAGGCATGAGATCTAGCCCCACATAAATTGCTTATCTCAACTCCTCCCTTTCACAAGCATGCCCTCTTAGAGTCAGAAAAGGCACAATACATCTTGCTTCCTCCTGAATTTAATTTGTGCTCTTTCCACGTTTTTACACAAGTTAATCCATTTGTCCAGCATGTCTTTGCTGAGCTGTACACAGGAATGACTACACATCAGAAGGAACACCAAAAGCGCCACTTCTCACAGCCCTTTGTCAGTTCCTCAGATTCCAGCCACTGCTGGGTGCACAGTTTCTTATGGGCCTTAGTCCATTTTGTGCCAGCATCTTGTTTTGCTTTCTGCCTAGCGGTTTCTCCAGTGCCAAAGATGATACCCCTGCAGAGTTGCTGGGAGTCAATATTCTAGTGGCAGCTCTCAATAAATGGGAGACATGAACTGATGGTTAAATGTTTCTTTCTCTTGTCCTTCAGGCAGATAATTCAGGGAAGCTGTCATATAATTCTTTAGGGGTTGCCCTCAATAACATACCTTTCTATTGGCTTTTTCTCTTTCCATGCTGCGCTCTCTCCTGTTCCTCGGGATTACCACCCGAATTAATTACTTGCCTTCACCACTATATTTTAGACTCTACTTTCACGAATACTCTATTAAGGATAAGACAAGGTCCAAGTCCTGTTTAAAAACACCCTGCTTCTGTCCAGCCAGGTCCTGGAACCTACTTCTATTACAGAACTTATCACTGAAATTTCTTTACGCAGGAGGTCTCTCTTGTTCATTGTTGAAGTGTGTGTTAATGCAGTCCTTGACAAACTACAGATGTTGAGTAAATGTTTGATGGTTAATATATGAACTTATAATTGTCATTTATGGTCTTTTTGTTAAACTGTGAGCTTTAGGAAATAGACCTGCAAACCACACTTGTTAAGTGTTACAGCACCTAGTACTAAGTGACAGCTCAAAAATATTTGTGAAATAAGAGAAAATGAAAGAAACGAACTCACCCAAAAAACAGACATGGCCAAAGTCTGAGGAAAAAAAAAGTAATATTTCCCCAATGTAACTTCTGAGAAAGAAAAACAAGATATGAGGAAGAAAGAAAGACAAGATGTGCACCTTTTCTCAGGCTTCACATCTAGAGATATTAACCTGGGAAGCAGGAAAAAGTGTGACCTAAAGAAAAAAGAGACTAAAAGGAAGTGTCACCTTCTTTCACCATTCTCAGCCTTGCTGCAAAGCAGCCCCAAGACAGCCCTGCCTGGACAAGGTGTCAGCACTCTTATATTTTTATTTTAAGACACAGAGCTGTAAATATCCAGTGCTTCTCAACTTTTCTTTGCCATTTAAAGTTTTTGGAAAACATTACAGGTCAGCGCACATGTTGATGTTTTCCTGGATTATACATAATTCCATGTCCCTTTGCCCCTCTGATTGCTATAGCCACTAATCCCCGGATAAAAGGTTTGAGATTTGCAATAATCAACCCAGAGTCTTCTGAACGTTTCCTTTATTACTGTTCTATAAATTTGAAATGAATTTTATATTGGCGTAATTGCACATGAAATACAACAAAACCTTTTACTTGAAGTTAAACCCATGCATATTCTTATGACTATATTAGCAATAGCCTTAAACAAATAGTGTTTATTCAGATGTAAATATAGATTCCAGTATGGTAGTTAGGGGTGCACAAAAGTATGCCTTACCAACGTTTGAAGAAAAGATTAATAGTAGTAGTATAAAATTGTGAAATTATATAAAAAGCATCATTAGAAATAGCTAGCAGACAAAGTTGAAGTATTTTTATAATCATATCATTTTAAAAATGATGTGAAATATTTTACATAATCATTTCAAAAATTAATTCATTAATTTCAAAAAAAATATTTATTATAACATTTGTTTTTTTTTTTTTTTAATGGGGAAAATACTTTTATCCAGTTGTAAATTTTCAGGTTAAGGAAATATTTTTATTACTTTTAATATTATGAAGATCAATGGTTACAGTAAAAATTTATTAAAACATAGGTAAAATTTCTACTTACAATTAGACACATGATTAGAGGAAAAAAGCAATAAACTTTTCGTATAGGATTTTGGAGGTAAGTAGAAGTCACTTGTTTTGCTGGCCGAGGATTGCAATGGAGTTTGGAGGCAACGCAGATGGTCGGACTCCTTTGACAAATCAGGTATATGAAAGAAGTTGTGAAATGAAGATTTATATTTTTTCAGTCCACAGCTGAAAAGTTACAAGTACTTTGCTTTGTTCAAAAGATTAGGCCTGATTAGCTCACATACTCAATATTTTACTCATTCCTTAAAAACAGTTCCACACGTAGTCATTCTTCACACCTCTCTGTCACCTCTCTCACATCCAAATTGTTAACCTTTTCTTTCCATTTTCACATTTTCAATCTGGTTCAGGCCTTCAGTGATCTCTCGTGCTTAAATTTCTTGAATGGAATTTCTATCTCTAATTTCTTCCCTAATTCTAAGTATCCCATTAGAGTTTTCTAAAATCCAAATGTGATTTCACCTCTTCCTTGTTGAAAAATTGACAGTGTATTCATTTTGCTACTGCCTAAAAGTCAAATTCACATAGCATAAAGAGTCACTCATCACGTGGCCTTGCATGGTGCTGAGGACACAAAGATGAGTACAACAGCCATTGCTCTCAGTGAACTAGCTGAGGAGACAGACAAGCAGATCATTGTAAAACAACTGGGCCAAAGCAATGACAGATATGCACAGGTGCCATGGGAGCAAAGAGGATGGATCTATAATAAGGCAGGCTGGAAAGGAGGGAGTGTTAAAATACACTTCCTGGAGGATGGACGCAATGCCAGCAGCATCCTGAAGTATAGGAAAGAGTTGACTAAGAGAAAGAAGGTAAAAGAGAGAGCAGCACAAGGACACCGAGGTTAAAAAAAAAAAAAAAAAAAAAGTCTGGTTAGAAGCTGCTGATAATCAAATGACACTTCTGTGAGGCTTCCTAGACTTCTCATCCAGAGTTCAATTCTTCATTTTCAGGGTTTTCATATCACTTTATGTCTATTCCATTGCTGTACCTATCACATTGTATTATACTTCTTTGACTGAGATGCCACGACCCCTATTTGTATCTCCAATGCATAGTGTGACTCGCACAAATGTTCTGCAATTTTTTGGTTGAATAAGATTTCATGATTAAGTGGGTCTGGAAATTTTATGATTTTCTATTGTGAAATCACAAAGAAACTGGGAGACAAAAAGTTTCAGTTGTTAAGAAGCATATGCTCAAAAACTATTCTTGTAAACTATATTAAATCTTACAAACTGTGTTTAAAAAGTAGAGGTCAAAAGACAAAAAAAAAGACATTCTCAACAATTTAATATTTGGATTCTCAAACTATTGTGAGATTAGTTATAATCAAAAACAGCAAAATACCCCATCATTTCTCTGAATTTGCTATAATTGCTGAGCCCACTGATTTCCCACGAGGCTTAGCCACCTCGCACGTTCTAGAACCAGCCTAACTTAAGGCTCCACATAAGCAGCTTGAAATGCCTATCATAAGGTATCACTGTAATTGGTCTCTCTCCTATATCTCTTTCCATAATATGTCCTTAATTCACTACTCTTTGGGAGTCAGACCTGGGACCCAATAGACATCAAGTCACCTTCCTATTAGGTTAATCATGGAAGAGCCTGGAAACTGATCTCTGGGTATCTGTCTGTTTAATTAAATCTCCCTTAATATTTATCTGTTTCCGGGCTAATTGTAGCAACCTGGCTCATAGAATCATCTTGCCATCTGTGTCCAACACATACAAACTCCTGCATGACATACAAGGCCCTGTCCTGCGAGGGGTGTTTTTTAAGCCTATAATCAAGAGACTTAGTTCCCCTACTTGAGGTGCCTCAGTTTGTACAACTAGGATCCTGCTTACAATGCTAAGTACCTGTACTCACTTAGTTTGGGTCCATGCCATGTTCCAATGGAAACTGAAACCCACTCCTTGATGGCCATGCAGGATACTTGTCTGTACCATCACAGCCCTCCCTTCCTAACTCACAGATGCCTGTGGGATGGGGGCGGGGGGCGGGGCGGGTGGAGTTCACTGGATTCCTAAAGAAAACCTTCCATGGATCTCAACTCACATACTTTGCCACCATTTGGCAAACACTCAGTGCAGACGTTTGGTGCCACTGAGTTTTCTGACTATGCTATATACTTTGGACACAGGTTCTTTTTGCTGCCTGTTATGAAATGTACATTCCTAGCTCAAACCTAGACACAAAGATAACAAATGTTAAAGGTAATGAAAATTCTAGCATCTTCAAGAAACATCTAAATGTACAGAATAGTTTGTGGTTAATACCTCAGAACCAATAACATATATATCAAATATTATTTATACTGGAGACCTTAAGAAACACTATACTATCATTATATAAAATTCTATCAATTAGTAATATGCAAATCACTTTTCGAAAGTCTTCCTAAATCTGTTGTATAAAATAGAAAAATACTATTTTGAAGTTATTATGCATGGGCCATTTTTAGCAGAATTTTTTACCTTATGGAAACTGTCCTTTAAGTTTTTGACTGCCAGTTAGAATATATAAACACTCCAAAATCTTGTGATTTCAGATGAATCAATTATGATCTTTAAATTGTCATTCCTACTCTAACTACTTCTCTCTTCAAAACATTCTGTGCACTCCCTTTGGATTTATTCAAAAGCTTCAATTTCCTCATGTAATTTCATTAAAAGTTTTCCAGGATCAAACCTTACTATTGTATAACTAGTTACCAGTCAGCTCTTTACTATGATTTATTCTTCTCTGAAATTATTATCTATAACACTCGTACATTTATTTTATTTATTAATGTATTGATTTAAATTTATTATTTTTTATTAAGTAACTAAAATATTACTTATTTTTTAAGTAATTTTTTTTTAATTAATTCATCTTCTCTTATCAATTAGGTTATAAAGCTTTAAGGGCAGTTGAGTAGAGGCCTGATAAATGATTGCTAAGTTGAATTATACTTTTTAATATAGAGAGCCTCACACATAAGGCGTCACACATGCCTTTACATATAGTACAAAATCCACAACAAATCAGTTGATTGATTGATCAGCTGATTGTAGTTTGTAATGAGGTTTGTGAAATAATATCTTGTAGGAAAAGTGTGAAATACGTTTCACTAACCTGTAAAAATGAAACTAAAAGTCTTTTGGTTTCCTAGTTTGAATTCTGCTGACAAAGTCAAAGCCTTTATAGACCCATAGCTTCACAAAGGCATTGTTGTTTCACACACAGGGAGAGCACCCCTAAGCCCCACTGGTTGCACTACAACACAAGCTGTGGTCACAAAAAGATAGATGTCTCAGATAGATGTCGCAGCACCATTCAGCGCCATTCATGGAAAAAGCAAATTACGTGTCCCACTGAGTGTGGCATCTTGACTACAGCTCGCATTTCATTTTAAACAAGAGGCCTTCTTCTTATCTTCTCAGTTACATCATTACATGAGTAGGAATATTGCAGTATTTTACCTAACAGCAGTGACACCCAACTTTATTTTAGGAGTATATACTGGCCTTAGATATTTTTAAAATCTTTTATATACATTGTTTCTAAGTAAGGACATAAAAGAAAAACATTTTCCAATATTTATTTTATAAACATAATTCTCAAAGCACATATAGCCAAATACTGACTTTTGCTATTTTTCTTCCAGATACATGTCTTTTACACGCACAGCTAGATACCACTTAGATCTAGTCAAGTTAAGTAGCATAAATGTCATTTGGTTCCTTTCTCAATCTCAAGGGAAATATTTCATTAGAAATTCTTTATTGAAAATAATAATGTGAAAGATGTTATTTTTACAGTTTTCTTATCTTTAAATATAGTGAAATCATTTTGGTAACGTGAGAATGAGTATGATCTCGAAAAAAGAAAACCTTTAGATTTGAGAGCAGATGGTTAACAATTATAACAGCAAAAATCATGTCCAAGGTCAATGACCTACATGCTGAACTTGTTTTAATTTTTAAAACGTATTACTAAATGAAAATATCCTGCTTTAGGTGAACCGACACTTATAACCCTTTTAAAAATGTTCTTTATACCTTTAGAATAGTACTCTTGCCACTGATCTCTCTGGACCATCACGGGCATCCCCTGCGGCTACCCTCTGCGACTACAAGCATTCGGGTGGAATGGGTTGTTTCTGCATGCATGGGCAGACATGTTGTGTCATATTAACACCTTAAATACAGATTTTACTAAAGTATTTTATGCCTTAGAATTCCAAGGCTAATTCTAATACTGACTTCTATCAGTGGTTAAATTATTATCTATCTTCTAACCAATGGCTGCTTTAAAGGTGCAATCACTATGATGTTGGAAGAATCGTGTAAGACTAAAAATTATGCTTATTCCAGTTATCAACAGAATGTTAAGAGATATCTTTAAGAATGAGAATGGTAGTTTCGGATTCCAGTTATTTGATACATTCCACCAGGGAACAGAAAAGACAAACGGATTGGGTCTGTAATAAATTTACAAGGTCAAACTGCTACTACTTAGACTTGTTTTTTACAGTGGTGACTTGAGAAAATATACATTTATTTCTGGTCTTTATGTATATTTTTAATAGATCATATACTCTTACTTGAGCTAGGTGATCTCATATCATTACCTGTAACTATTGTTCTTGTCGTTAAGTTTGGGCCAGTGGCAATCAAGCCAAACAAATTTTGCTTTCATATCCAATTTTAGCACCAATCTATAGACATGGGTTTTAAATGGTAAAAAAATCTTCTATTTTTTTTTTTTTGAGTCCAAATTTAAGTATAGTTAAGGATACATTATGGAAAAAAAACTTTTCATCATTTTTAATTCACATAAAGGATAAATATAAGACTTAAATATTTAATTACCTCTAGCTTCAGTATATGCTTTTACCAAAATTTTGAATTTTTTTTTGAAGAAAAAGATATTTGCCATTAAGTCTTAAAAGTCTAACATGTAAATGTATACTTAGGAAATCATATTTAACTGTAAATTTATTAACTATATGGCAAGGCCTATATTTTTAATGATAGGTCTATTTTCAGAATGAATGTCTTAAGGCAGCTTTTTTTTTTTAATAAAAAAATGAAGAGGAAAGTAATAAAAGCTAATTATGTTATTTATATGAGACTTTATTTTCAATGTCTGTATTTGAAGCACTTTAAACTATAATTTGACATTGTATTAACATTTATGGTCTGTGGCTTATAGTAACCTTGGGTCATTTTTCTAAGGTCATTTTATAAATGATTAAACAAACAAAGTGACCAAGAGAATAATCATTGTTGCAGAAATAACTTTAAACAATAAGAAACTTGAAGTACAACAAAGGTCAGGGTCAGGGCTAGACAAGACAGAGTAAATATACTGAAAAAGAAGAAAAAAGAGCATGCTGTGACTTCTCCCCATATTCCTCCATGACAGATGACAGAAACTAAATCCAAGGGGAACACAATAGTAGTCAATAATTGTCAGCTGAAGGAATGGATAGATATGTGGATAGATGAATGAATGTGTGGGTGCTTGTGACTGGGGGCTCTTTGCCATCTTGCATAAGCAGCCCGTATTTCTTAGACTAATGCCATGTGATGTTCTTTCTTCACCTGTAAATAAACAAACTTGAACATTGGCACTAGGACAATATGGGACTGAGAAACTCAGATTGTTAAACTAAGGTGAGGAAAAAAAGAATGAAAGTTTCCTGTCGAAGAAAATTTCTGTACACTTGATAATGTGTAATATTTCTACTAATAAACAAGAAACACTGCCTCAGAGAGAAACATTTATTAGATGTCATTACTATTAGCTATCTTGCAGATAAGAGGAGAAGAAGACAACTCATTTAAAAAAAAATGCCTTCTAAGATGGGTTGAGAGGCAGGCAGAGAAGTCATATTTCCATTGCTTAAAACTATGAAACATAACAAGGAAAAGATATCGTCAGCAAAAAAACTTCCACATTTTCAAAATACAAAAGGTTTAGTAATAAGAAGACTTTAGCGCTAGGGAGAAAACACCTACCCTAGTGGCATCTTACCACCTTCTAGTTTTGTGACCATGGGCCACTCAGTTAATTACTTTGAGTCTAAAGATACATCTGAAGATGAAGTTGGTGGTCCCATCTAATGCTAGGACTGGTGATTCTGCAGCCAGTTACATATGGAAATTTCCCTGGCACTTTTTAAGCTTCCCAAGAGTATCGGGACTTCAACATGTATTTATAAAACACCTGGTATTTTATAAACATAACATTGCCATGTGTGTGAAGAGATAGCTTTATTTAAATTTCTCCTGTTCCTTCCCAAGGTAGTGGAAGCGAAACAAATCGTAGAAACTCAGATCGAACTAGTGATCATTCTACTTGACAATAAAACTTGAGAATCCAGCATTTTCCTTTTTTAGCAACAATATATTTCATTTGAAACATATGAAGTCATTTTAATCTGTATGCATGAATATACCTTAAATTTTTTTTCCAGAAATATGGACTAGGACTATCAACCAATATTTATCAAGTGACCTTTATTCTTCTAAGATATTGTGGGAAGAGAAAGTGAAAGTCTAAAGCATTAAAGAGATTGATGCCATAAATCATACAGATTTGGAAAATAGGGTGGAAAATTTTGATTGTCATTAAAGAGACAAGCTGTTTTTTCAGGAGCAAGAACACTGAATTCTCCAGTTTTCTCCTTCTAGTTCCACTATGCCCCCAGCATCATATAATCTCTGCCAATCAACTGCATCCAGAAGGTGGGATAAGATGCCAAATTATACTTTTGGCAGAATTCCAGAGAGTCTCAGATTTTTTTCTTTCCTTTCTTTAAAACTTACAGTATGAGCTAGGTTTATTTTGAAAAGTCCATGAAAAACAAGTCAGATTTTTCTTGAAATTGGACCTTCTTAGAGATGAAATGCTTTTGGAGATACTTCATATAAGCCCATTTGTTCATTTTATTGTTTTTAATCTTTTCCATAAATCTGTTCCTTATAAAGAGCTTCAAAATTTCATCATGTTCTGATATTACTGTAAAAATATATCCAATATGTTCATAGAAAGACAGTGGTTAATATATTTATTAAAAGAAATGTCTTATTCATTAATCTTAAGAAATACTAGAGGAAAACCAATATAACCTGAAATTAAAATCAAAGGTCATTCAATGAAGTTGACCATTTTATTTATCAAAAATTAATGATAGTAATAAAAATATGCAGATGTTCCTCAACTCACGATGGGTTGCATTGTAACAAACCGGTTATAATTTGAAAATATCATAAGTTAAAAATGCATTTAATAAACTTAACCTACCAAATATAGTTTACCCTCGTCTATCTTAAACATGCTCAGAACACTTACATTAGTTTACAGTTGGGCAAAGTCACTTAATACAAACCTTATTTTATAATAAAGGGTTGAATATCTCATCATTTATTATGCATATCGCTTTTATATCATCATACAGTCAAAAATTATAAATCAAATCTTCATAAGTCAGATGCCATCTGTTTGGTATTTTAATACTTGTAAAGCACTTTTCTTATGTTTATGTTTGATTTCCCACAGTAACTCTGCTATGAAGATATTATCTTATCATGCATAAGATTTGGGAAAAAGTAAATAATACAACTAAAGCCACAGAGTTCTTAAATTATGTGATACTGATTATAATTACTGAAGTATTTCTGTAGGATCAGCTACCTCCATTGACATCAAAAGATATATATAGTTATAAGACTGTAAAATTCTACTCTCTTTTAGTGACCTTGGAAGTGTTTGTTCAGGAAACTATTGCAACAGCAAAAAAAGTAAATAAGTTAAAAAATACAAAATATTTACTATACTACATTTATTGTACATCAGGAATTTCAATATTTTTAGATGATATGCAACTTCAATAATTACCTCTCCAATCTTTCCAAAGGAATTGACAAGGGTTTATAAGTAAAGATTTAAATGTAAGAATGTTCATCAAAACATTACTTATAATACATAAAATTACAAAGAAACCATAATGTTTTATGTAAATTAAGTAATTGAGTAAATTGAACATGTAAATTGAGACCCATAGAGGTCACATAATTTGATTACAGGCACAGCAGTAGTTACAGACAGATATGGGACTCAAATCCATGATATCTATCTTTAACTATAAAACTCTCTCTACTAAGACACTCTTTATACCACACTCTAAATGCAGGACTCTAAATGCAGGTTTGCCCAGTTGTTCGTTGGATGTGGGTATAGGTTTAGATATTATTGTGATTAAAATTATTATTCTTTTAAATTAAAAGGCAAGGATAAATAGGTTATAGCAGAGTCAAACATTAGGTTTTTATGCTTCCATGTGTACCAAATGCTAGATAACATACTTTATATTAAACATATTTTCAAGGTATAGAAGAAACATACATCAATATAATAAAGGCCACATATGACAAGCCCACAGCTAATATCATACTTGATGAGAGTTTTCCACTAAGATCAGGAAAAAGCTAAGTATGACAACCTTCACCATTTCTATTCAATATAGTTTTAGAAGGCTTATCCAGAGCAGTTAGTCAAGGAAAAGGAAAAAAACGGTCATCTAAACTAGAAAGAAGATAAATTATTTCTGTAGATGATACGATCTTATACACAGAAAATCCTAAAGACTCTACCAAAAAACTTAGAATAAATGAATTCAGTAAATTTGAAGGATACAGATGAACATACAAAAACTAGTTGTTTCTCTACACTAACAACAAACTATCCAAAAAAGAAATTAAGAAAACTATCACATTAATAATAACATCAAAAAGAATACTTAGAAATAAATTTAACCAAGGAGGTAAAATATATGTATGCTAAAAACTATAAGACCTTGATAAAAGAAATTGAAGACACAAATAAATAAAAGATAGCATATGTTCATAGATTGAAAGAATTAATATTGTAAAAATGTCCCTACTACCCAAAGCAATCTACAGATTCAATGCAATCCATATCAAAATTCCAATGGAATTTTTCAAATAAATAGAAAAAATAACCCTAAAATTCTTATGTAGCCACAAAAGATCTTGAAGAGTCAAAGCAATCTTGAAGAAAAATACAAAGCTAGAAGCATCACACTTTCTAATGTTAAACTATGTTAGGAAGCCATAATAATCAAAACAGTGTGATACTGATTAAAAAAAGATGATGGAACAGTATAAAGAGCCCAAAGATAAGCCCACACTTATATGATCAAATAATCTTTGATAAAGGCTCCAAGAACACACAATGGGGAAAGGATAATCTTGTCAATAAATGGTCCTATAAAAACATGATATCCACATGCAAAAGGATGAAACTGGATCCTGATCTTATACAACTTAGAAAAAAATTAATTTGAAATGGATTAAAGACTTAAATGTAAGACTTGAAACTGTAAAATAGGAAGGAAAAATAAGAAAAATCTCCTTGATATTGGTCTTGGCAATGACTATTGTTTTTGGATATGATATCAAAATACAGGAAACAAAAAGGAAAAATAAACAAGTGGGACTACATCAAACTAAACAGCTTCTATACCGCAAAGAAAATAATCAACAAATTGAAAAGGCAACATGTGGACTGAGAGAAAATATTTGCAAACCATATAACCAATAAGGGATTAATATGCAAAATATATAGGAACTCATACAACTCAATAGCAAAAACTAAACCTAAATAACTCAAAAAATGAGCAAAGAACCTGAATAGACTTTTTTTTTTCCAAAGAAGACATCTACATGTCTAACAGGTATATAAAAAAATACTCAACATCATTAATCTTCAGAGAAATGCAGATCAAAACAAGATATCATCTTACATCTGTTAGAATGTCTATTATCAAAAAGGTAACAAGTGTTGGCAAGGATGTGGAGAAAAGAGAGCCCTCATACACTGTTGATGGGAATACAAATTGGTACAGTCATTATGGAAAACAGCATGGAGGTGTCTCAAAAAACTAAAAACAGAACTACCTATGATCCAGCAATCTTGCTTCTGTATCTAATCTTATATGTAATATTATTATAACATTATCTATCTAGCAGGGTTATTGTGAGAATCAAATAAAAATGTGAAAGCACTTTACAACTGGTAAAACAATATGCAGAATGTTCCCAACTTAGGATGACTCAACTTACAATTTTTTGACTTTATGGTGGCATGAAAGCAATATGTATAATAAATTACATGAGATAGCTGAAGGAAATAAAATCAGTATCTCAAAGACATATCTGCACTCCCGTGTTCATTGCAGCCTTATTCACAATAGCCAAGGTATAGATAAAACCTAAGTATCTGTTGATGGATGAATGAATTAAAAAAATGTGTGTGGTTACCAGAGGATAGGGGGTGTGGGAGGAGGGGAGAGGTAGACAGGATAAAAGGGATCAAATATGGGGAGGTAGGGGAAGGCTGAAGTGCATAAAGGGGATCAAATATATGGTAGCTGAAGGAAACTGGACTTTGGGTGGTAATCACACAATAGAATATATAGATGTCAAATTATAAGGTACATTTGAAATTATATAATTGCATTAACCAGAGTTACCCCAATAAACTTAATAAAATAAAAAAAAAGTCTGTGTAGGTATATAGATATATCTGCATATGTGTACACACATGATGTATGTATATTTATACACATATACACATATATACACATACTATGAAGTATTATTCAGTCATGAGGAAGAAGGAAATCCTGCCATTTGTGACATGAATGATTCTGCTAGGTGAAATAAACTAGACAGAGAAGAACAAATATTTATTGTATGATCTCACTTATATTTGAGACTTATGTGTAAAAAAGTTGAACTCTTAGAACTAGAGATTAGAATAGTGGTTGCCAGGGGTTAGGGGGTTGAAGAAAATAAGGAGGCACTGATCAAAGGGTACAAACTTTCAGTTATAAAATGAATAAATTCTGAGATCTGATATACAGCATGATGGCTATAGTTAATAATATTGTATCATTAGTGTTATATTAATATTGTATTATATACTTGTATTCTCACCACAAGTATATGAAAAACAATGGTAACTATGTGAGGTGATGGATGTGTTAATTTGTAGTAATCATTTCACTATATATGAAATCATCATATTATACACCTAATCTAAATATATACCATTTTGATTTTTCAATTGTATCTCAATAAAACTTAAAAAAAGTATATTTTCAATCTTTACCTCCATCAGCAGTCAAAATATAGTATGATGTTCTGATAGGAACTGAAAACTGAATGTAGAACTTCGTATTTGTATCCAACTAAAAAACTGAGTTAGAACAGTCTTAAAATTAAATTTATTAAAAGGTTAAAGATAAGCCAAAGTCAATATTTCACCTGATTTTTCTTCATAAATAAACTTTACTTACCAAAATAATACTTGGGATTCTTTTAGGAAAATCAAAGAGGAATGACAGAGAAAAAATAAGCTAGAAATAATAAATGAAATAAAGTTCTGAGGTAACATTCACAGAAAGTTCCAATCCTGGTCCGGCATTAGATGCTGCTAAGAGTGAATTACTTCCAAGAAGCCAGGTTCAAGCTGGTACAAAAGCTGTACATGAATAACTTGAAAAAAATCCCAGTAGGGCAACATCTATATATATTGCAATGAGAATAGCATATAGATTTGTTATAAAGATGATGATCTAGCCAAGCTGGTGTCTGACCTCCAAAATAAATCCACTCATAAAAATCTAAGGAGCATTTGGTTAAGAGTGGGTAAAGAAACCTACAGCATCGATGGGTTCTCCACATTTTGGCAATGTCTGAACACTTAGCCAGATCAATCTTAATGGTCACTTCAGTCCAAAGCAGTCAACGTGATTAATTGATTGCAAAAAATGTAGTGCTTATGTTACTAACAGTTTCTATTCTTATCTTGGTTATAAAAACACAGTCTCTACCCCGTTAGCAGATATAATGTTTAAAGATGGAAAAGTGAAATTAAAAAAAGAAAAAGAACTGTTTTTAACTATAATTACTAACTCCTAAACCCAAAACATCTTTCTTCTTCTTTCTAACATAACGTTCAAAGATGACTTTTAACCATCCCACAGAAATTTATTGCTAAAATTGTACTCATGAATATTCATTTTACTTAAGTGGCACAAGCCCTATGTAGATGTGATTATAATACATATATTCATCCTTCGTGAGATCATTGATGAAAGTGACTATGTCTGCTTCTAACATTTCAATATCCCCATCACTTAGCTCAGTTCTAACCAAAGAAAAGGTGTTCAATATATGTTTGCTGAAGGGAAGAGAATCTCCTCCTAGTTAGCACCTACCCACAAACAATGCTTAATAAATGGATGTATCAGTTTACTAGTTGTTTACCAAAATCTGTTTTCCCCTCCTTGAGTGGGTATGTGGCTACATATTATTACATTTTTCAGTCTACCTTGAATTAATTGTACCCGGTATCCAAGGGAGGCAGAGAGGAAATAATGTATATACTTTGAACTGGGGATGTATCCGTTCCTCTAGAGAATAATGAGGCTACCTGTTGGAAAGCGTTTGGGTCCTTCAGTCACCCTACAGAGGAAACTCACTCACCAGCCCAGAACGCCTACCATGGACTTATGTGAATGAGAAATAAACTTTTATTATGGGTATTTTTATAGATATTTATCCTATGGTATTTAATATACAGATATTCAGTAGATATTCACTGGACAAATTTTTTTTATTAAATTTGTTGGGATAACATTGGTTAATAAAATTATATGTTTCAAGTATATCATTCAATAATACATCATGTGTGTAATGCATTGTGTGTTCACCACCCAAAGTCAAATCTCCTTCCTTCACCATATATTTGACTCCATTTTTCCCTTATGTACCTCCTTCTCTCCCCGCTTCCCTCTGGTAACCACCATATTGTTTTCTGTGTTTATGAGTTTTTGTTTGTTTGTTCGTCTTGTTTGTTTTCAGTTTTATATCCTGCATATGAGTGAAATCATATGGTTCTCAATTTTTTCTGTCTGACTTATCTCTCTTGGCATGATTATCTCAATATCCATGCATGTTGTCTCAAATAGTAGTATTGGTACATATATACAATGGACTATGACTCAGCCATAATAATTAATTATTTTTTTGTGGGTTGACTTTTAAAAAATTCAAAATGCATTCAAACGTACAGAAAAGGTCAATAATAAAACAAAGAATCTGAATGTCGCTTTCATCCAGAATCCCTGGTTATTAGCATTTTACCCTCATTTGCTCTCCTTGCCCACCATGTGCATGTGTGTATAGAAGTACTTGTGTATATATGTATATGTGCATGTATATATGTATATGAACCATATATATATAGATTTTTTCCTGGCCCGAAGGTACGTTAACCTGAATATTCCAATATGTACCCCCCCCAAAAGATTATTTTACACTGACACTGTACAACTCCCACACTAGGAAGTCAACTCTGATAGAACACTGCCATCCAAGCCAGAGAATGTTGAAATTATTATATATTTATTGTTTAATTATTACATTCTTATTATTTGTTCAGCGTGACAAACATCATAACCACTCTGCCTCTTTCACTCACTGTCTCTGCGCCCCTCCTTTTCCCCTCTGCTTTCTGGCTGCTGAGCACACTACAGCTAATCTCTGCTTGGCAGCCCCTTACCTCGGGCTTATTTGGAAATCAGGTACCCATGTTAGCATGTCTCCATACCAAGAGGAGAGGGAAATGAGAAAAGAAAGAGAAAATGGAGAAGAGCAAAATAAATAAATGAATTCATTTTTAATATAATGCTACATAAAAAGAAGCCAGTAACATTTTTGAAAGTCAGTAGTAAAAACATTGCCAAGAGACTGCCTAACGTGCATCTATATTTCACTTAAAATTCTGTCTGAACTAAAAGAATGGCTAAGACGGCTGAGATTTCGGAGTTGGCTGCCTAGACTTATAACTCTCTTTAATGACCAGCATCTTGGATCAAGCACACAAAGATGAATTCTTCATTCAGATTGAAATCTAAATCTTTTATTGTTCCCTAGGTTGTAAAAATATCTTCTTAGGCTTGAGATAGTCTAAAGGCTGTCTGGACATTGAATGTTCTTTTCAATTGTCCAGTAGCATAACTCAGATTACCAACAAGACTTTATTTATGTGTGCTTATGTTTTTATCTTTTTATTTCCTGTATCACAAACCAAAACACTGATAAACTTATAAAATATATGTGTAAGCCAACAAGACTTCTTTTTTGTCAAAGCAAAGTTTTTCTCTGAAATATAGCTACAGAAGAAAATAAGTTTATAGACACATTCAGAAACATTTGTCTCATAAATGTTTTGGCAAATGCTTCATTTTTTTGTAGGAGGCCTAAGATTCCTGCTAAAAATACATTCCTTTCCTTGAATATTCACAATAGATGCCAAAAATTCTCACTAATTAAGAAAGGTAGGGCTGATTAGCAATATCTTATTTAATTCAATAATAGTTTAGATTTTACGCAATAATTTTAACATCTATTCATTATGTTTAATTTTATAAAAATCTCTTGGTTAATGTACTTTGATAAATTATCAGAAAAGAAAAAGTTTCCTTCAATATCTGCAATACTACTTCTATTAAATCAGGCTAAAAAGAATAAATACATGTGAGGATATATAAGAAAACAAATTATGATTTACAATTAGAATAGGAAAAGAACATTGTTATCTAGGACACTGTCTCTTCAATTATAAATGTGTTTCCTCCAAAAATATGTAAGTCATTCGCTGAAACAAAGACCTTATTTCTACCACAGAAATTACATTAACAATGATTTTAGTTCCCAAGGCAAATCTAAAACAGTCTCTCTTATTCATTATGTCATGAAACTATAACATGGTATTATCAGTATTTACCAAGAAATACTAAAAGTCCACTCTC
>NW_011888806.1:7477183-7479527 GCF_000151845.1 Pteropus vampyrus | reverse complement strand
TTTTTGTCAAAGCAAAGTTTTTCTCTGAAATATAGCTACAGAAGAAAATAAGTTTATAGACACATTCAGAAACATTTGTCTCATAAATGTTTTGGCAAATGCTTCATTTTTTTGTAGGAGGCCTAAGATTCCTGCTAAAAATACATTCCTTTCCTTGAATATTCACAATAGATGCCAAAAATTCTCACTAATTAAGAAAGGTAGGGCTGATTAGCAATATCTTATTTAATTCAATAATAGTTTAGATTTTACGCAATAATTTTAACATCTATTCATTATGTTTAATTTTATAAAAATCTCTTGGTTAATGTACTTTGATAAATTATCAGAAAAGAAAAAGTTTCCTTCAATATCTGCAATACTACTTCTATTAAATCAGGCTAAAAAGAATAAATACATGTGAGGATATATAAGAAAACAAATTATGATTTACAATTAGAATAGGAAAAGAACATTGTTATCTAGGACACTGTCTCTTCAATTATAAATGTGTTTCCTCCAAAAATATGTAAGTCATTCGCTGAAACAAAGACCTTATTTCTACCACAGAAATTACATTAACAATGATTTTAGTTCCCAAGGCAAATCTAAAACAGTCTCTCTTATTCATTATGTCATGAAACTATAACATGGTATTATCAGTATTTACCAAGAAATACTAAAAGTCCACTCTCGAGACCCAAGTTTCTCTATTAGTTCTAGTTAGACTGGTTATTCCACTTCTCAGCAGTAAGTTTTCCCAGTTCTCAACCTTAAGATGAGAGGTCCTGAGGTTCCAGGCAGGAAAGGGGATCCTGGATAACAGTAGGGGGTGCTACAGAAAGGAACTGAGCAACCTTGGGCAGTACCTATGGTCCAGTCCTTGGTCGGTGAATGCTGCCTAAATCTCTGTGTCCCAGGTCTCTAGCAGCAATTGGCAGAGAGAGGACCATGTCTTCGGTGACAAGTGATGGTGAAAGAAGAGTGGGAAGAGATATAAGCAATGGCTAAGGACAATTCCAGCAGCAGCCTATGTGACTAACTGATTCTAGGCCTCAGAGACAAGAAAAGTCACCTCTGCACATGTGCGCACACACACACACACACACACACACACACTTGTCAGGTATTAATTTATATATATTTGTGTGTGTGTGTATGTATATATACACACACACATATTCATCAGGTATTAATTTAATATGCTAATTAAAACACTACAAGCTTGTTCAAAATAATAGTTACTATTGAATATTTTAACTGCTCTGATACCATAATGCAGTATTTTATAGCATGCATTCTGACATTAGTGAGAATTATGTATACTTGTAATATTTAAGTAATGTCTTGATATATAACTGCTATTAAAAATGTTGTGCTATGTAATATTTGTGGTCTCATCTCACCCATCTCGGGGGACACACCGACATAATTGAGACAGCTCAGCATGTCATGTGGAAAACTCTCATAAAATAAAGGTCAAAGATTAAGTAGGATAGCCATTGAATTAATTTGCTTTTCTTAAGAGGAGTTACTCCACAGGTCAAAACTAAAGTCACTGACAGATATGTTTCTCATCCTGTTTTGTGGGTGTTAGGAGAACAAGTCATTGATTGCCTTTGGTGGTTTTTTGCTTGTCTCAGAAGAATACGTTAATAATTTCTGCACAGCTGCAATTTAGTAGTGTGACAAAAATGAAGAATATGTTCCTCTGTCCACAGAGAAAACACAATACAAATTCCAGCCCCTTACCACCCTCCCTCATCATTACTATTTAGCCTGGTGAAGTGTTTTTAACCCCAACAACTTTCAAAGTTAATGATACTTTGTTGCCTCAAAATCATGCCGATTAAAATTTTCCAGCTTTTTGTAAATATAGCTACTACTAAATTGATTGTTTCTATGTTATATGGAAATGGTTCCTACAGGAAAAAAGTGTCTCATAAAGAAGTAATTTTGACCTGCCTACCTCAAATGTGGATACTGACCCTTACAAATTGCTTTCATTTGGAAAAATGAAAAGTGCTCAGAAATGAAAGAGGCTTTCCAAGTTCAGGAAATCAAATCTTTCCAACCTGTACTAATATCACTACACTTTTCACTCCTCTGGATGACTGGTATTATGGACACCTTTGAAGAGAAATAGAGATCGAAATCTAAACATTAGAAAAATTTATTTCTAGAATGCTTTTTTTTTTATATTTTGTTTTTTAAAATGAGTATTCCTGATATCCCACACATTTAAATATTTCTAATATAACGTAAATGTCCACTTTGGAGACAATAGAGATTTATACAATTTTACAGCTAGAAAGAAACTTAGAGATCCTTAGAGATCCTCACATTTACAAATGGAAACAAGGTA
>NW_011888806.1:7471464-7477133 GCF_000151845.1 Pteropus vampyrus | reverse complement strand
TGAGACAGCTCAGCATGTCATGTGGAAAACTCTCATAAAATAAAGGTCAAAGATTAAGTAGGATAGCCATTGAATTAATTTGCTTTTCTTAAGAGGAGTTACTCCACAGGTCAAAACTAAAGTCACTGACAGATATGTTTCTCATCCTGTTTTGTGGGTGTTAGGAGAACAAGTCATTGATTTCCTTTGGTGGTTTTTTGCTTGTCTCAGAAGAATACGTTAATAATTTCTGCACAGCTGCAATTTAGTAGTGTGACAAAAATGAAGAATATGTTCCTCTGTCCACAGAGAAAACACAATACAAATTCCAGCCCCTTACCACCCTCCCTCATCATTACTATTTAGCCTGGTGAAGTGTTTTTAACCCCAACAACTTTCAAAGTTAATGATACTTTGTTGCCTCAAAATCATGCCGATTAAAATTTTCCAGCTTTTTGTAAATATAGCTACTACTAAATTGATTGTTTCTATGTTATATGGAAATGGTTCCTACAGGAAAAAAGTGTCTCATAAAGAAGTAATTTTGACCTGCCTACCTCAAATGTGGATACTGACCCTTACAAATTGCTTTCATTTGGAAAAATGAAAAGTGCTCAGAAATGAAAGAGGCTTTCCAAGTTCAGGAAATCAAATCTTTCCAACCTGTACTAATATCACTACACTTTTCACTCCTCTGGATGACTGGTATTATGGACACCTTTGAAGAGAAATAGAGATCGAAATCTAAACATTAGAAAAATTTATTTCTAGAATGCTTTTTTTTTTATATTTTGTTTTTTAAAATGAGTATTCCTGATATCCCACACATTTAAATATTTCTAATATAACGTAAATGTCCACTTTGGAGACAATAGAGATTTATACAATTTTACAGCTAGAAAGAAACTTAGAGATCCTTAGAGATCCTCACATTTACAAATGGAAACAAGGTATATGAGTCTGAGGGACCTGCCTAAACCTAAGCTAGTGGGAAAACCCGGTTATTAGGCCCATGCTGTGCTTTTTCTCCCTGGTGAAACCTAGTAATGCAATGGGTACCAAATTCCTTCACAATGATCCAACTATGACCACTCTGGGGACACTCCTCCCTATTAACACAATCTCTCTGGTGTACTCTTGGTGTGGTTCATGATTCCTGCAGTTAATTCCCTGGTTCTGAATCTGTTCCCAGTATATAAAGGGTGTCTTTATATATCTGCTCTTTTGATGTTTCCATCTCTTTATTCTTACACACACAGTAGTCAGTCAGAGTCTAATCCATCCTTTAGCCTGCATTTTCCTTTTAAAAGCCTACCATGGATCTCATTGCCTTTTAAATTAGGTTTAACCCAATAAAATATTCATTTTTTCCTTATTTGATAGCTATTATCTACCAGTATACACTCTATTTAACCTCTACCTCAGCAAAGAAATCTTATATCTCTTCACATGTATGTCACTTATTTTAGCCCCTAAATTTTGATAATATTATAGCATACTTTACTTTATGTCAAATATTGTTTTTAATACTTTAAATCCATTATCTTCTTTAGCATTTATAATTCCATAGGTATTATTTGTCACATTTACATTTTATTGTTTTATGATATAAATATTTTGATATAGTATTATCCCGTTGCTGCTATAATGAATTACCACAAATTTAGTGGCTTCAATCCATACAAGTTCATTAGATTAAAGTTCTGTAGGTTAGAACTTCAACAGGGTTTTCACTGGGTTTAAATTAAGGCGTCAGAAAGACTTTATTTCTAGAGGCTCTAGCGGAGAATCTGTTCTTTTGCCTTTTCTAGCTTCTTAAGGCTATTCATAGCTCTTATCGTGATCCAGAAACCTTTTTATTATGCTTACTTTTTTGTTTATTGTTTACCTAACTTCTATGAGAATGTTAATTCCTTGAGGGCAGAAATTCTTATTTGTTCTGTTCATAGCTATATCCTAGTGTCTCAGAACAATGCCTGACACATCATACGCTTCAGTCAATAGGCTCCAATCCATTCATGGATTAATGAATAAATGAGCCATATTTTTTGCTCTGTCATTAGTAACTATGTTATCTGGGGAAAGACAGATGTTTTAAGCTTCAATTTCACATAAGCAAACTGGGGGGTGTTCATACCAAGATGTTGTTTGAGGATTAATTGAGGTTATATTTATGAATACCTAGTATCATAGTGCTTGGCAAATAGTATGAACAAATTGTTATTATTGTTATTATTATTAATTTAAAAAGTACTTTGTTTTATTTTCTTGACAGCACCTATGGCAATCAAAATTAACTTGTTTATTTCTTTACTCATTTACTACTTATTCCAAAAAAGCAGAATCTTTATGCTTTACCTTTGCATCTCTAGTACCTAGAATAGTGACTGGTTCATAACAGGAGCTAAAGAAATGTTTGTTGAACTAAGTCATGTGTAGGAAAAAACGTTTAGTACGAGTTTATTTTAGCACTTAAGCTGTGCCCACTATTTTGATGGCTCTGCTGCATGCTCTTAAGGATTCGGTTTCAGAACTCAATATGGGATGTAGAATTGTGCTTAAGTTGGTAATTGGGATGGAAAAAGTTTTGAACTCTCTCTATTGTAAAAGTTCTCAATGTTTTATTTCTTAGCTAACTCTATTAGAACCTGATGTAAGCTGAACACTTCCCTTGAAATGGCACACCCTTACCTATTCACAGCATTTTGCATAAATGTCCAAGGACCCACTGAGGATCTGAAGACCATCCATTGGTCTAACAGATGTTCACAAGTCTCCAATTAAGAACCTTAGGATAGGCTCTTTCCTAGAGGTTACAGTGTATAAATACAATACAGCATGTTGTTGCAGCAGGAATATGCTACAGTGACAGAAAGCAGCTTTGGTTTCTTCTGATAATGGAGGAGCCAGCTTTAGAGACTTCATATAATACATGTTGAATTTACTAGGTATTCAAAGGTTAGCCAACTCTTAATTCATACATTTAATTCTTAAATGTATGAATAAACAAATGACAAAAGATGAAATATTAGAAATATATAAACACTAAAATATTAATTTAATGACATGAATTTTGGCTTCTAATGAATGTGGAGCCAGTTAACTGTGTTTGAATGGGAAATGATGTGGGAAGTAGTACAGACATTGTGCAGAGACACTAGGATATAGCTATGAACAGAACAAATAAGAATTTCTTCCCTCAAGGAATTAACATTCTCACAGAAGTTAGGAAAACAACAAACAACTCATGTAGATATGAGTTGAGAGTTCTTTCAAAACATAATAGAAAAGATGGGAAAGAGATTGGAAGACAGAATGGAAAACACAATGATCCTAGAATTATTTTATGGCTAAATGTGGTCAGGAGGGGATTATGAATACAGCAAAGGTTTATATTGTGGGTCACAGAGAAAATACTAGTATTGATAGTGATAATTGATATGGGGGGGGGGCTCCTGATAACTGATATGTTTGGGAGAAAGGTTAAGTTCAACTTTAGACCTAGTAAAATCAAAGTGACAGTGTGATATCTAATTAAAAATGTGCAGTGGACGAAGAAATATGAGAGTGCATATTAGAAAAGAGATCCACTAGAAACATACAAAGGAATAAATAACCATGAGAATATATGATAATGCTAAGGAAAAAAGCAAACCTTAGAGAATGAGTCAAGAATCTATACAGCAGATTAAAGGCTTAAATTGTAAAAATATTAGAAACAGTTTTTGTAGCAAATGCTCTTGAGAATAAACTAGAGATGAATAAAAGAATCAAAAACCAACGAGATAGAAAGGCCATGCATATTGGTGTGTGCAGACATATAAAGCTGGGTAAATGTCAGGTTTACTATCTTATATAGCTATGTTACTATGTACAGTAACAGTACATAAATGAAAGCAATAAAGGATTGCCTGTGTAGTCATGAAATCCTTTTTCTATTATATTCTTGTCCATGTTTCACATAACATGACTGACTGTCATTGAGTATAGCATATACCCTTTATTAATAAATCCTTGTATAAATATCACAAAGATTTCTCTAAAAACAAACGTGGCCTGATAAATATTAGGCACTGCAGGTTGAATTTTAATAAATTCCATAAAACGCTATTGGACATATTTTTGAGATTTCTCTTTTCTCAGTGCTATTTCTTCTCATGTCTGCTCTTTCATTGGTTTGTTTGTGGAGTATGCTGGTTTCTTCTTTTTTTCCCCTTTCAAGAGTCTCTCTACCCTAGTTTCTTGCTCTACGCTCTGGGAAGATGACTTGTATGGACTATATCACGGTTTCTCAACCTTGGCACTAGTGATATTTTGAACCAGATGCTTCTTTGCCACAGGAGGATGTCTTGTGCATTATAGGATATTTAGCAGAATCCCTGGCCTCTAACCACTGGATGCCAGTAGCCCTCTCTCTCCTTCTCTCCAACAGTTGTGAAAGTCCAAAATGTCCCCTGGGATCAAAATCGTACCTGTTTGAGAACTACTGGGCTATATCAATGTACTCAATTGCCTTTCAGTTACCATGGGTATTTGGCCAATGAGAACACCAGAAGGATAAAATGAGGAGGTAGGAAAGTAAAGATAAGGTCATTTTTACCCCCAATTTTCACTCCCTGCCAGGTCAGTGCAGGCAGGATGCTGCTCCAAAGATCACAGCTCCAGTCGGGCAGCTGTCTTCACACAGCTCTTGCTTCTTCATGTATAGTCTCCTTTGTTTTCTTCACCAACCCTAACATCCTGTCCCAAGAATCTGCTCCTGCTTATTTAGGACTAGTAGTTATAATGGTGCCCACTGTTACTATCCTGAAGTACTATACTATTTCTTTTGTTCTTCCTAACTCTAGCCAAACTTTCATAATTAGTCACTTTATAAAAGTCTCTGCAAATTACCTAATTTGTGTACACTATCTGTTTCTTGCAGGAATTACAATTGATACAGGGTAAGTACATATCAAAATATTTACAAAAAAAGCAAAATACCAAATAGCCTTTGAGGTGTTTTCTCCATATCAGCCCCAATCATTGCAATGTTTTACACATACAGCCTTATGAGAATCAATGACTGACACCTATTATTACCTTTTATACTGTGATTTTATAGATGAAAGCTAGCTATGGATAAAAAGATTATTAAAAACATTTTTTGCCCTTTTTACTCTCATGTAAAATAGCAAAATGAATTTGTAACAAAGTGTAGCAAGTCAGTGGAACTGTAAAACTGCACTATCCCAAGGGAAAAGAATTGAGATTATAAAGAAATGAGACTTTCACTATTTTATGGTTGACTTTATAAATAACCAGGGAAATATAAATAGATGTTTGTTCATTAATTTAGTCATGTGATCATTCATTGAGTCGACAAATTCTTGAGGCCTACTGTTTTTGAAGACAATATGCTACATTCTGTGGAGGATTCAAAGGTGTATAAGATGTAGTCTTTATCCTCAGAATAATTTATAATCTCCTGAGGTGAAAAAAAAAAAAGCAAACAAAAAACAAAAAAAAAGACTGTAGGTGAAATTGATATTTGTACATTAAATCAGCATGATGACAAAGAGAGTATCCTCAGTGCCTAGAGAGGGCCACATCATAGGCCCCCCAATAAGTATTAGTTCAATGTATGGTTAAATGAAATTGAAAGAGGAAGTGAAAAAAAACAAACATGATGCCTCACAGTGCTGTGTGAG
>NW_011888806.1:7448088-7471414 GCF_000151845.1 Pteropus vampyrus | reverse complement strand
AGAATCTATACAGCAGATTAAAGGCTTAAATTGTAAAAATATTAGAAACAGTTTTTGTAGCAAATGCTCTTGAGAATAAACTAGAGATGAATAAAAGAATCAAAAACCAACGAGATAGAAAGGCCATGCATATTGGTGTGTGCAGACATATAAAGCTGGGTAAATGTCAGGTTTACTATCTTATATAGCTATGTTACTATGTACAGTAACAGTACATAAATGAAAGCAATAAAGGATTGCCTGTGTAGTCATGAAATCCTTTTTCTATTATATTCTTGTCCATGTTTTACATAACATGACTGACTGTCATTGAGTATAGCATATACCCTTTATTAATAAATCCTTGTATAAATATCACAAAGATTTCTCTAAAAACAAACGTGGCCTGATAAATATTAGGCACTGCAGGTTGAATTTTAATAAATTCCATAAAACGCTATTGGACATATTTTTGAGATTTCTCTTTTCTCAGTGCTATTTCTTCTCATGTCTGCTCTTTCATTGGTTTGTTTGTGGAGTATGCTGGTTTCTTCTTTTTTTCCCCTTTCAAGAGTCTCTCTACCCTAGTTTCTTGCTCTACGCTCTGGGAAGATGACTTGTATGGACTATATCACGGTTTCTCAACCTTGGCACTAGTGATATTTTGAACCAGATGCTTCTTTGCCACAGGAGGATGTCTTGTGCATTATAGGATATTTAGCAGAATCCCTGGCCTCTAACCACTGGATGCCAGTAGCCCTCTCTCTCCTTCTCTCCAACAGTTGTGAAAGTCCAAAATGTCCCCTGGGATCAAAATCGTACCTGTTTGAGAACTACTGGGCTATATCAATGTACTCAATTGCCTTTCAGTTACCATGGGTATTTGGCCAATGAGAACACCAGAAGGATAAAATGAGGAGGTAGGAAAGTAAAGATAAGGTCATTTTTACCCCCAATTTTCACTCCCTGCCAGGTCAGTGCAGGCAGGATGCTGCTCCAAAGATCACAGCTCCAGTCGGGCAGCTGTCTTCACACAGCTCTTGCTTCTTCATGTATAGTCTCCTTTGTTTTCTTCACCAACCCTAACATCCTGTCCCAAGAATCTGCTCCTGCTTATTTAGGACTAGTAGTTATAATGGTGCCCACTGTTACTATCCTGAAGTACTATACTATTTCTTTTGTTCTTCCTAACTCTAGCCAAACTTTCATAATTAGTCACTTTATAAAAGTCTCTGCAAATTACCTAATTTGTGTACACTATCTGTTTCTTGCAGGAATTACAATTGATACAGGGTAAGTACATATCAAAATATTTACAAAAAAAGCAAAATACCAAATAGCCTTTGAGGTGTTTTCTCCATATCAGCCCCAATCATTGCAATGTTTTACACATACAGCCTTATGAGAATCAATGACTGACACCTATTATTACCTTTTATACTGTGATTTTATAGATGAAAGCTAGCTATGGATAAAAAGATTATTAAAAACATTTTTTGCCCTTTTTACTCTCATGTAAAATAGCAAAATGAATTTGTAACAAAGTGTAGCAAGTCAGTGGAACTGTAAAACTGCACTATCCCAAGGGAAAAGAATTGAGATTATAAAGAAATGAGACTTTCACTATTTTATGGTTGACTTTATAAATAACCAGGGAAATATAAATAGATGTTTGTTCATTAATTTAGTCATGTGATCATTCATTGAGTCGACAAATTCTTGAGGCCTACTGTTTTTGAAGACAATATGCTACATTCTGTGGAGGATTCAAAGGTGTATAAGATGTAGTCTTTATCCTCAGAATAATTTATAATCTCCTGAGGTGAAAAAAAAAAAAGCAAACAAAAAACAAAAAAAAAAAGACTGTAGGTGAAATTGATATTTGTACATTAAATCAGCATGATGACAAAGAGAGTATCCTCAGTGCCTAGAAAGGGCCACATCATAGGCCCCCCAATAAGTATTAGTTCAATGTATGGTTAAATGAAATTGAAAGAGGAAGTGAAAAAAAACAAACATGATGCCTCACAGTGCTGTGTGAGGGCTTTCAGTAAAACATGCTTTTTCAATTGCATTCCTGGCATATCTTATGTACATCAATCTTCTGTGATTAAATGAACATTAATTACTCTATTCTTGCTTACTTTAGAAAGAGTATATTAAAAATTTTAAAATTCAAGTAATTTCACCATAAATCTTAAATTCAGATACATGCATATTCTTACTGATGCTAAGCACAACTATATATGTAGGACATATGAAGTGATGTGAAATAAGGTTTCTACTATACTAGTACTGTATCTAATTTGGGACTTACAATGTTTTAAATGGACTTTTTTTTTTTTTTAGAGAAGTTTTAGGTTTACAGAAAAATAGTACAGAAAATACAGAGAGTTCCTATATACTCTCACCACAATTTCCCCTATTATTAACATCTTTTGTAAGTGTAATACTTTTAAAATTGATGAACCAATATTGATCTACTATAGTTTACCTTAGAATACTGTTTGGGTATAGTTCTATGAGTCCCAACAAATACATAATGTCATGTATCTATCATTACAGTATCATAAAGAACAGTTTAGTTTCACTGCCCTAAACATGCTCTGTGTTCCTCCTTTTATGCTTCTGTTCTTTCCTGGAACCCCTAGCAACCACTGGTCTTTTTACAGTTTCCATAATTTTATCTTTTCCAGGATGTCATATAGTTGGAATCACACAGTATGTAGCCTTTTCAGATCAGCTTATTTCACTTAGAAATATGCATTTAAGTTTCTTCCATTTGTTTTGTGGTGTGATAGCTAATTTCTTCTTATTACCAAATTATTTTCTGTTGTCTGGAAACACTATCGTCTGTTTATCCATTAATTTATCTAAGAGTATCCTGGTTTCTCCCAAGTTCGGGCAATTATGTATAAGTTTTCTATAAACACTCGTGTTCTGGTTTTTGTGTACATGTAAGCTTGCAGCTCCCGTGGGTAAATAGGGAGGAATGAGACTGCTGGATCATGTGGTAAAGTACGTTTATTTTTGTAAGAAACTGCCAAACTGCCTTCTAAAGTGTCTGTAGCATTTTGCATTCCCACCGGCAATGAATGAGAGTTCCTATTGCTTCACATCCTCGCCAGCTGTGTCTTAGATTTTAGTCATTCTAACAGTGTGTGGTAGGCTTTATAGTTTAATAGCTATTATAAGGACAGGCTAATGAGCAAGGGAAGACCTGAGGACCAGAGATTCTTCTTTTCTGTTGAAGCAATAAAGAAATGTGTTGAAATTTCTAAAAAGATTTTAGCTAAATGTAAAGAATTTTCTAAGTTAAACTGTTTAATGAGTAGCTGAAAAGTTGATTTGTGACATACATGGGATAGAAATATTTTCCTGTCCATTCTTGCATTGATATCAATGTTTCACTTGGTAAGATTTAAGCTCTAATGACTGTCAGTATCTGTTAATTTTTAGTAATTTTGAGTAGCAGGATACTTTTTCTGAGCCATACAAATATACAGGTGAGAATCATATGATACAGCATCTGAAACTTTCCTGGAATACATAATAGTCTCTGTGATGTAGTAGGGCAAGAACCAAGCTTAGAATCAGTAGATTTGAGCCACTCAATACTTATGTGACCTCAGTTCACTTGATTACTTTGATCTTTAAAAATATATTTATAAAATGGAAAATATATTCTTTATTTCGGCCCATTTTACAGTGAAGCTGTTATAATGACAATAAACATTTAACTATGTTGTGTATTTGACACTATGCCAACAACTTGAAAGTCATAAATCACTAAGTAAAACATAGGGCCATATCAGTAATGGCCTCCCTCCGAAGAGCTCAGAATTTGGCAGGGAAGCACACACTAACCATAGTACAATTTAATCAGTGCTGTAAATGTGATGTGATTAATGTCATTTGGAGTACTAAGAAAGTACAGAAGAGGACCAGAAATACTAAGCTCTTCGTGCCAAGCTCTGGGCTCACACTTATCCCATGTAAGCTCCACTACACCTCCAAGATATGAATTTTATTATTCTCTTTACATACAGATGATGTAACTGAATAATGAAGCAATTCATTCATGGTCACATGTGAACAGGTACTAAATGGAATTTAGTACAGTTCCATTTGTCATGGAAAGTTAGAGTAGCCTTAACTGCAGGGGCAATTTCTAGAACTCAAATTTCTATAATTTAAACTATACCACATACAATAGATTACTCCACAGCTCACTGATGTTGGAAAATTCTAAGGGCAGGATTCTTATTTACTAAAGAAATCAGTGTTATACAATGGCCCAGTGCTCATATTCCTGTTTTTTTTCCCCCTTCTTCTATCAACCAAAAAGAAAACAGAAAAAAAAAAAAAAAAACCCAGACACACAACCACCTCATTGTATTCATGACCTTCAGTACTAAGCAAGACTGAATAGAATAACATATTTAGAATCCTCTCCTTCTGATTTTCATGGTTGTTAAGAGGCTTGGAATGATTCCAGTCTGATAAGGAGAAAAAGACATTGAACTAAGTGTCTAGAGTCTAAAACAGATCTGGGAAAACTATTCCTTTAGCTTTACCGAGATTTATCAGAATAACTGTTTCACAGAGATGCTATGTTCCTTTTTTCTATGATCTAAGAACATTTCTTATTAATTCTTATATCTTAGAATTTATCACAGTGTATGACACTGCACAGAATTTTATTAAATATTAGTTGAATGTTAGATGTGAAAGGAGGTAGTGATGTAAATAGGACCTCACATAATTTTTGTGGGCTCACTAATGTTCTGTATTTCCCTGTAAGGTTGCTTTTTAAACAGCGTTGCTGTTGGAATCATTACTGGTTGCTATCTAACAGATTACCTTCAACCTTCATTCAAAATACAGTGTTTAAAAAGAATGACAACTTAAAATGTAAATGTGTATCTAAGCTAGATCACATAAAAGATCTGTACTGGGCAGATAAAAGAGAACATTTTAATATCTATGAAAAAATAGGTCCTGAAATAAGTACGTGAAATAATACATACTGACTCTATCAACTTGTGTGAATCATGCCTGAATGAACAAAACAATGGTATTCTTAGAAACAACGCATCATAGAAAAGTTAATATCTTCCAAGTACATTATAACATTATCAGATCAACTTCTCTCCCAGAGAGATATACAGAAAACAATATATCTTTAACAGGAAAAACTCTAATGCTGTGTTAACTGGTGACTGCATTTAAAATATTTTCTAAAATAACTAATAAATATTCTTCAATTATGCGAAAAGGAATAAACAGAAAACAAATTAAGAAAGAAATGTTTAGAATTAAGAGAGTTTATAAGAACTAACATTAAAAGAAGATTAAAAATCAGTTTGAACAACAAAGAATACAGACATATAATTAAAGAAAAGGAGGAAAAGTTTATGAAAAAAACTACATGAGTAAAAATTTCCAAAAAGTATATTTTACCAAAGTTTTAAAATTAACTTTAAAATAAGAACCTGCATGTTAGTAAAAGCCATCTCTTTTTGGTGTGTTTAGCTGATTTGAGTTTAGTTAAACATTTGGGTAAAGAACAGCTAAATGAAAATTTGAGGCTGAAATAATTCCACAGAAAATATAATAAATAAATCACACAAAATTTGGCATGTCAATTCATATAACCAATTTTCCAGGATTTTTAACGTGATAGAAAGAATTAATTCCAAGCAAATATCCAAATTTGGGCATGAAAAAGTAAGAATGATCACCATCACACTAGTTGCCATTACTTCTTCCTTTGCGAGGCAGAATAAATAGGGCCACACTGGACTGCTTGAGGGCTCTTCAGATTTTACTCTTAATTAGAAGAGGTTGAGAACAGGAAGTGAAAAGAGCTGTAGCCCTCAAGCCATCTTACTCACACAGTTTCCATCGGCATATAGATCTGAGAGATATATTCTGCATTTAAAAAGAGCAAATCTATGCACAATTTGCATTGGATGTGAAACTAGTGACCCTTATACATAATTTTGCTGTAGGTTATCAATTAACTCCCTCCTACAGAGGAGGAATTGTTAAACTAAAATGGTTTCGACCAGATCAAACATTATAGCAGGCAGAATTTATCTGTTGTTTTGATGGAAGCTTTATTTATTGTTAAAAAGATCTGTCACACCTAAAGATAACTCCTGAGATTAGAATTTTCTAGATACATGAGTAGAGCCTATGGATAAAATAAATTACAAAGCCTTCCTCTTGAATCTTGATCAATATTTAGAGATGACTGCTCCACATCATAAAATCTAACTAGTTTTTAATGTTTTTCTCTGCTTCGAATGAAATCTTTATTGCTGAATTATTAGTAGAAATAAAGGAGCCTAGTGTGTCAGCCCGTGCTCTCAAAGGTCCACATGGCTGATGAGTCCTGGCAGTGATGAATGACACACTATTCCTCAGTTTGCAGCCTTTCTTTCCTTCTCACATTCTCACAACTGAACACTGTCACGTTCCTTGCAGAGGAAACATACATTTCATAGCTGTCATCCTTGTATAAAAGGCAGAGGGAGGGGAAAATTCCTTTTTTAATCTGCCTAAACTTTTCATTTCATTATGTGTAAATTAACATTGAATATGTGTTTGGATATAAAACCTGGAAAGTTGTTTTAGAAGGCATTACTTTCAAAGGAAAACACGCAATGGAGAGTCAGGAGCAAAGGATCATCCTTTTTGAGAGCAATCAGAAGCTTCCTGCCTCGATATTCTTAATCTTCTTTCTGGCATTTTATGCTCACCAACTGCCTAATATTGGATGCATGTGGTTCTGCCCATCTGTGCAACAGTCAATCTAATTTTATGGTTTGCTCAGAAAATATTTAATGGAATATGAATAATGTATAGTGATAAGCCATTTTTAAATTTCCAACATTTATCTCATGCGTGAAATGGTTGTTTTGTTCTTAAAGAAAAATTAATTTCGTGTATCTATGTACAATCCACTAGATAGACATAAAATTGTGGAAAAGCAAGAACTTTTGTGTCAAGTATAAAAGATATAAGTAATTTCATTAAAATAGGTTCATATTCTATAATATACTAAATTACTAATATGCACCAAAAACATGAGGAACAATATTTTTGCTATTTTATAGTATATTTGATACAGTTTGTCTTTCTAAATTAAATCATAAATTCTGAGCAGTCAGTTTTTTTGAAGAAGACTACATCGTTTATCTTTGCTTTCAGAAGAAGGAAACAGTCTACAGTTAAAGGAGTAAAATTTACTTTACATGTACTTATTGAGTACTGGAGATGTGCTTGGCAGCTCCGAAGAATAGCAAAGAGGCCAGCATAGCTAGAGGGCAGTGTACAAGGAGAAAAGGGGTAGGAAATAAGAACTTAATGAGGGCCAGATAATGTAGGGCCTTTAAACCAGAGAAGGACTTGTATTTCATTCTTCGTGTGATAGAACACCACTGGATGGTTGAGAGCAGGGGCAGAATGATTTGGTTAATGTCTTAAAAGTATCACTCTCATTGGTTGAGAACAGACTAACTAGAATGGATGAGTAGAAGCAGGGTGACCAGTTTAGAGGACGGGAAAAAGGTCTTGGTGAGAAATGATGAAGGCCTGGCTTAGGGTGGTAGCAATAGAGAAGAGAGGCACAGTAAGATCAGGGCTATATTTTAAAATACCAGTAAATTAATTATCTAAAAGATTGGATGGAAAATGTGAAAGAAAAAGAATCAAGGATACTTTCAAGGCTTTGGCCTAAGCGACCAAATATGTGTAGAGTATCTGTGAATGCTATGAGAAAGCTAAGTAAGGTGAAACTGCTATGAGTTTGAACAGTTAGGAAAAGCTTCTTGGAGTTATGGAGGCTTGAGCTGGACTTTTTAGCCAGAATAAAATTCAGATAGGAGACGTAAAAACCTTCTCTAGAGTAAGGTAGAGTTAGAAGTATTACATTACTGGGAAGTATTTTGAAGACACTTGTCTGTCTTGACTGAAGAGTCTTGTTGAGTAATTGTGATATATGATTGAAAAGGAAGGAAGACTAGATAAATATGGACTTAAGTAACAGGATTAGGACTTGGGGCTTCATTCTATAGATTGTGTACAGCCAGCCTCTGGCAAATTTTCTAGAACTAATCTGGCTAGTAACATCCAAATTTCTAGCATACTATATTAAAGGAAGTACTGCCAAAAGCCATTGGATTCCAAGATAAAGATGTAGATGCATTTAAAAAATGGTCAAAATCTGAGAAGGTCAAGCATATTTCTATGAAAAGTCTACCATAAATTCCATTTTACATACATATACACGTGCAACATTAAACCACCCCAAATAAGCCAGTACCTCTCTTCACCCAAAAGTCAGTCTTTTTCAGTTACTTTTTTATAAAGTTACCAATTAGTTTCTAATATGAAAGAGGAATATGTGAAGGAGGGAAGAAATTTCATTCTCCTGATAAAGAATGAAAGCACAAATATTTGTTAGATAGAAGAAATACACTTTTTTTCCTCATATAATTCCAGAATATTTGTCAATAGATAATAGTTACTTTGAGAAACTTTTTCTCCTAAAGCCTTTATTTTATTATACATAGTGAACTATAATCTTTAAATCTGAAAAACTACTTTCTATTTAAAACTGCATTCTACTTCCAAATACATACACTAACAGTTGTATCTTTGTTATGTTTCAATAAACCTAGATCGTAGGTCCAAAATATAACTTATTTTAAAACATGACCATAAGCATTTGGGATGATCAGACTTGCTAGTTACTTTTAACAAAAATGAGTACCTATTAACGAGATGATATTCAGAGGTTATAGATAAACCTAAAGTACATAAAGGCCAGCCCAGTCCTAGTACAAGGTCATTATTTATATGCCAAATAAACCGTACACTGCAGATGGGGTAGAATTAAAATTACAGTAAAAAGTCTACCAAAAAAGTGTACCTTTACAACTTCTTATATATTATCAAAGATGTTAACAAAAACATCCAAAGGTTATTTGTAAGCTTAAGGGTTTTGGCATTCTGTGGATAATGCATACTACAATGAGAAAGGCAAAGTTTTGAGTATATAAGATGAACGTAAGAGAATGACAGATTTTTCAGAGTCCAAAAGATTTATAATAAGATTTTTGCAAAGTCAAATTGTGATTTCCTGAACAATCAGAAAGACTTGCCAAAAATAAGAGAGCAAATAAATTATTCAATTCATATGGGCAGTACAACTCATTACTACTAAAAAATCCCGTTAAAATTGATCTTAAAATTTGGATGTGGTACACAGCATTATTAGATAGCAAAACAGAGAATTGCTTAAATGGTATTTTAATTTGGTTTGATAACTGGAATCAAGAGGAATAAATGAAAGATGTGTATTATAACCACATTTTTTTTTTGAGAAACAATAAGACACTATGAATCCTGTGATACATTACTCAGAGGCAGCCTTACTTCAGACTTGAAGGGAAGAGAAGGAAATTGGAAAGAATTCTTCAAGCAATGTCCACTTTATTCATAGATTAACTGACTCCTACATATAGTCATCATAATTAACAGCCAGATGTCAATGCCTAGAGCATAAGAAATTGGTCTTATATATCACTATATCTCTGTTGGTGCCTGGCATAGTATTTTACATATAGCATGACTTTAATACATATGGGCCACATGAATGAATCAATAAATAGATAGGTGAATGGATGAATAGCAAATATGATAACTATAACTGTACTTTTAAGTACCTGTTAAGCTAGGATACATTATTTTTTGAATCGACTGAATAAATGTAAACAGGAACTGGGACACTAAGAAGGAAAATTAGCAACTTTAAGTTCTAATTGTGGTTAAAGCAGCAGCATGCTTAGTCATATGTACATGTTGGATAGTGTGAAATATAAATATCATTTATTATGGTTTTGTTATGAATATAATACATACTTATTAAAGGAAATTGAAGAAAATATAAGTAAGTAAAGAGAGACCACAAAATGACCCAATCTATAACCCATAAGTAGGCACTCGGTTGCAGTATTTCCTTGAGGAAAAGGTGGGAATATTTTTGTGGTGGTTAAATGCCTAGGAAGCACTACTGGCATTTAACAAGTAAGGCCTGGGGCTGGGAAACAGCATACAGTGAATGAAACAGTTCCCCAAAGCAACGAATTACCCAGCTGGAAATGTAAATTGAGCTGTATTAAAAACAACAACAACAACAACAACAACAACAACAAAAAACTCCGAGAGCCTGGTGTACTTACTTCAGTTCTTTATACATATATATATCATGCACAGATTTTTTAAAAAATAAAAATAGGTTATACTGTACAAACTGCTCATATTGTTTTATAATCTGCTGCTTTCACTTAGTGCAGCAAGAGCATCCTTCCACTCTGTTAATTCTTCTACACCAACATTTTAATGACTGCTCAGCATTTTAATGGCTGCTCACCGTGCATTTAACTAATCCCTATTGTCTAATCTCTAGAAATTTTTTTCAGCTTTCTATTATAATCAATTCTGAGATGAACATCTTTATATCTAAATTTATGATCATTTAAATTTTTAGACGTGAAATTGTTGCATCAAAGTGTATGCCTAATTTCAATGCTCTTAAAATAGACTTTCGCTATGTCCTCAAAAACGGTGTGCATCAACTTATTGTTCAACCATATAATTGGTGATTGAATGTACATCTATAACATAAAGTTGCTGCAAATGTGAAACACCAATTGAAGGCACTATGACCTTGAGTGATGCTGGTCCCTTCCCTATCCCACGTCTAAGTAGAAGGTGCTAGGATTGCTGGGAAATAAGCTCACAGTCGAAACAACAAAACTAAATTTTAAAGTCTAAGTGCCAGACCCTTTCATTATTTTTCCATCAGTAAAGTATAAAAAGAAGTAGAAAAAGTGTTCAGAGAAAGGGATTTAAAGTAAAGTATTAGTGGAGCATTGCCTCTGTGGAGGCAACTGGTGACTCATGAGGTTTGGTGATGTCTGTGAGCAGGACGGACTTGTGTCTGATTCCCTGGTAAGATGCTGCCTCAAGAGCAGGATCTGCTGATCTTTCCCAGCGCCAACAAAGTGGGGCAAACAACCACATGGGGGGCTGACATGGGGAGCTGACATACAAGGCGGAGAATTTAAGCTCACTTCCTTTCACCCCCCCATACACCCTGATTCTCAGAGTTGAGGCAGGTGTGGTAGGGATTTCTAGGTTTCCCATGGACCCAGATCAGGCCTTGGAAAGAAGAGTAGGCAGGGGCTGGCCATCAGAAATGTGGAGGATAGAGGCAGTGACTGACAGGAGAGTGTGGTTGTCCTAAACCTCTGGGTTAGGTGGGAACCAGCCAAGCACATTTAAACCATGTAATGAATATCAGAGAGTCACCCCAGGACATTAGCATGAAAACCAGACCCCATCAAGAACATAGATATTCCTATTCTTATCCCTCCTTTATCTTTTGCAGACATACCAACCTCACTTTCAAGTGAATTTGGGGAGAGGGAAATTTGAGTCCTTATTAAGCTCTGGCAACAGATAATCTTGAATTTGATCAAATATTTAAATAATGAGTCTGTTACACTGAAAATAACTAAAATAATATTAAATAAAAAGTCTAAAGATTATAATTAGGCCTTGGTGCTTATCATAGAGGTGTCAAATTCAGATGAGCTTGGGGCTGTTTCTTCTCTGGAACTGTTCACATTCTAGAAAGTTCTGGCATGGAAAATTAGCTTGAGGAGAAATGTTCTGCCTTCCACATTAATGGGCAGGAGAAATGTTCTGCCCTCCACATTAATCTCTGTCTCTGGGTAAAAGGTAAAGAAGACAAGAAGATGCCTCAACCAATTTTCATGTTTCGAAGTACTTAGATCTGCCCCATCTAGTTCAGAAGACAGCTTCATCAGGATTTGGCACAAAAGCCTCACATGAGTGAAGAAGGTCATTTTGTTGGCCTTGTCCCAAGGGATCTTATAGAAAATAGCTATAAAAGAATAGGGTTCACATATGGGATGATGAGTCCTAATAATCTCTCTAAATATCTTAAACCCAGGATCTAAAAACCATCCATTATTTAGAAAAGAAGGAAAAAAGTGAGTGGGGACAGTTTCAGTTAGCTCAGGGCATCTCAAAACTGTGTGTCACTGAACACCCAGAACTATTCTCCCTGGGTTTGACATCAAAAAGGCATTAGGAAAGAGAGCACCTATACTCCTAATATAAGATATTAGGGCTCTGAGATTTTCTTCAGTTTAAAAGAGGAACTTTTTAACTTTGTTAATTCCAATGTTTCTCAAAATCATTTCTTTCTAATTACAACATATGTGTAATATTCAATGGAACCACATTATGTTCAGAAAATGCTGAAGACAAACAGTGTGACTTCATTTTATTTAGCTAAATCAAGTGGAATGTTCAGGGAATAGCTTTTCTCTCTTTGCGTGATATAATTTACTTACTAAATATCATTAAAATATCAACAATATGGAAAAAAACTTCTATAATCATTTATCTACCACAACTCAGAAAAAATGCAGACTCTTCTTAGGAAAATTTTGTAACTGTATAATGCATTACATTTGATTGTTTTTCTTTTGTCTTCATTGTTTCCTTTCATTCATTCTGACTCTGCATAGTGGCTAGCCAGTTACAGACAGACAAGTAGCTTTAGTTTAGAAAGGTTAAATGAGTTGCCAGAGGTCTGGCAATGTGTAATTGAATAAACCGACCTAAAATTTAAGCTATTAAACACGAACTTGAAACATTTTGAACTCATTTAATCCAACACTATTATTTCACAGATAAGTAATGCCCAGAGAGGTGAGATGACATCATCCAGTACAGAAAAAAAAACAAGACCAACTCCATGTTCCTGATTTGAAACACAGACCCTCTACACTAAGCCTTGCTTTCCCTACATATGACCAAATCAAATGATAGAACAAACCGGAAACCTGTATGAAGATAAAGGCCAGCTGGCTATCATGATGGATCAAACCACAGATACAGAGCAGTCAGAACACTTAGGAGTTGCCTTTATTTCAAACTCATAAATGTTAGTTTCCCTTTGCAGGAAGAATACTGTCAAAAGATTGTTACTATAAACAGTTATTAGTACTTGACAGAGACTATTTTTTAAGGTACCTATTTTACATATGTCATAGTATTAGAAATTATAAAGTATTTTTAAATGCCATTATATGCTTTGCATGGCAATTATATTAATTCCAAAGTTCAGCAACATAATAGGAAGAACATACCTTCTTCAGTTCTCCTAGAAATAGCAAATAATACACAATCTACTATGCAAAAGCTGGAGCCTCAGGTAAAGCTATTTGAACATGCCCAGAAAACCTGTGTGGCATGAAATACTAACAGTATACTGAAAAAATCATTTTCCTTTTTTTTTTTTTTGAGCATTCTCAATAATCAAATAGGACAAAGTATTTATATTTACAAATTGGAGGTTATTTGTTCTTATGGATTTTCAAACTTATACCATTACCTTATAAGCATAGTTAAAATCTATTTGATTTCTCTTAAGTTAAAAGTTCTTATTATTCTTCACAATCCATAAAGTCATAACTAAATTCAATCTTATCAATTGAATTTCCAATAGATTTATCATATTATGTTAGTATGAACACAAAAGAAAGATGAAACAGTTTCTACCTCTAATCGGTAAGATGAAATATATATTCTTTCTTCTCATTTTTTCATTTATTTATTTAATTATTTATTCAACAAACATAATTTCTGGCACAGTGGTCTTTGCATTAATATACACTGTAGCCTTAATAAGAATTAAATACTACTTTTAGAATGTTCATTAATATCTGTTAGTGATTCCACAATTACCTGGTAGAGAGGTATTTAAATGGTAACTTAAACATTCAAATGTTTGCTAAACTTTTAATAAAGTTTCTTATAAAAGTATTACCTCATATTTGAGTTGACGAACTACTCATTATCCCCTCCTAGGACAATTAGGTTGATGAGATGTGTCATCCAACTCTAGTTCCCAAAATTATCTATTTGTATGCAAAACATGTTTGGCATCTCATTTACCTTATTTCTATTTCTTTAAATAAAGTAAACATATTTTGTCCTAGATTTTTGCATATTTTGAATATTCGAAAAACATAGGGCATCTTTTTCTATTTTCTCTTGATAAAGCAAATATACCATCAAATGTCTCCCTGAAAATTAGAAAACTAAAAGCCTATACTTAAAGAGGGGGGAGGAGTATTTTTTATTTCTTTTTAGGGACAAATGAGTTGATTATCATTGAAATTTGAGATAAGACTATTGTATGTCATAACATACAAACACATCTTATTCCCCTTATGCCTGTCACCTAAACACATTGTTATTTTTCCAGATTTTCCATTGAATTACAAAATGAAAACATGGCTCAGATGGTTAGAGATGGTTTAAAAAAGAATCACCTAAGTTTGAAATTACCCTACATACTGTAGCATTTGATTAGTAAGATACTATTAAAAATATCATGTTATCTTTACATGTGAAAGGATGTTAGCAATAGATGTTAGTACATGCACAAGGAAGATGGGTTTATAAAAATATGATCATTGCTCTCACACTGCATTCAGAATTTTAATCCATGTTAAGCATATATGAAGTAATAAATGCACTGCACAAATATGATTTAAAGCTTTTTGTTGGTGTGCCTTGAAGCAGTTCTATCTCACTCTTAATATAATACATTACTCTAACAAACAAAACTATCACCAAAATCAGTTCTTTGAAGACTGAAATTGGATTTGCAGTCATGTCTATATTGTGTGGTTGTAATGCTACTGATTACTAACCACTGGTCCTAGGACTCCAGTGTATTTTTTATTTTTCTATGTCTAAATAGTGTGGTTCTCATCACTATGTGTATGAGGTAATTTCACAGTATATGGACTAAACAAAATTTAAAGTAAAATATATATTTTAAAATAGGTCTCTCTCATTTAAAACAAAAATCATTTTTTTTCCTATGATGGGTATATACTTGTTACAAAATCTCCAAGACTAGAGATGTTCCTTTTCCCTAGGAATAAGTATGTCAGTCATCCTCCCTGGACTGCACATTTCTTGAGGCAGCAGCCATCTACATGTTATTCGCTTTTGTATATTCCTCACATTGCCCAACTGAGTGTCTAGTACATACAAAGAATCCATTAAATATTGAATACTATCGAATTTTAATAAAAAAACATAACCATAAGCCTATGTTCCTTATCTCTTTATATTTAATTATAGTGTATTTTCCATTTACAACCTTACAAGATTAAGGGTCATTAGGAATAGTGATTCATCCATCCCAAGCACAATAAAATATTATTAGACACAAAGAAAGCCCATCATAATGAATACGCTTCTAAGTGAAGATAGTGTATAAAACATTAGTACACTCTCATACAAGCATAAAATATTGATTTTTACATATCACTTGGCAAAATGTTACTGATTATATATATATTGAAATAGATCAATTAGGTCAAAAAGGTTTTTTTCTTTAATTACCACATTGTGCTTTGATCTAAGATTACAATGCTATTAATAGTCTATACTGCTCCTACTATGAATACAAATCGAGCAATTCATTGTGCCATAAACCTTTTAGTTTAGGTGAAAATATAACTAATAGTTATATGAGTTAAATTCTGAGGTCAAACACAAAAGCAAGAATCAAACTTCTAATTATTTAGGACAAGTATATCAATCATTATTAAACATTTAAAGAGAAACTTTGCTGTAAATCAAAATATTTCACTAATCTTGACAACTGTTATTATTACCTTCTTATAAATGATATTAAGATTACACTTATGATCTGTGTATGCTTCTTCAAAGAAATCTGAAAGGTTGTCTGTGACCGTTGGCTTATTTGTGAAATCAATATAAAATGAGTTAGCTGACGGCAACATCCATCATCTGATTAATCATTTAATCAGAAGCTCCAAAACACTCAAGGATTTAAAAATAAATTTGCATTAAGCTAAACATGATAGCTCTGTTAAGTCAAAGCAAATAAGCAGAAAGATGCTTAAATGTTATAGATCATAATGTCAAACCTGACATTTTTCTTTCCTGCTTTGTTTTATTCATCTAGCACATACTCGTTTAGCTAACCTCTTGTGAATTACGGTGGAACTACAGAGTATGCATGCATCTATCCATCTGAAATCAACAATTTCTGTGCTGGGGATAGTAAAAATTGTTTATACTCTGATCTAATTTTTCCAAAATGGCACTGTTGAGGAACTTTATTTGATTCTGAAAGAAGAAGAAAAAATAATAAATAAAATAGATGAACCTGAATATTTCAAGTATCTGAGGCTATAAATTTTCTATGTAGATTGGTCAGTGCCCAAATTGGATGTGATAATGAAGCTGACTGCCATACTATCTGTCAGGTAGTAGCTCTGTAGTTTAACAAGATTTTCACTCTCCTTTAACCCAGAAAATTATAAAAATATAAACTTTAGGGACAGTGAGGATCCAACCCTACTAGGGCATTCCAGATAGCATAACTCATTTGTTCAGCAAGGATTAGAGCAGAACCACATGCAAAGCACTGTTAAGGGGCTGAGATGAAGCAAATGTTCTAGTGACTAGCTATATTTTGTAAACATAGTGGCACTGCAGAACAAGTCTTACTCAAGTTACTTGCTTTGCATAATATTCTTCGTACAAGCAAATAAATTATTCTCAATAGAAGTGGGAAACATAAATTTTATCTATATAACATTGCTGTTTATTTTAACTTAAAACTTGAAGACTTCTGCCAATGCATTTGTAGTCTGTTACTACTATACCAATCAAATGAATAAGCTTCATAAAATAAATTGTGTGGCTGCTAACCACTTGTGCGTATACAGGTAAAAATACAGATCAGAAGATTTATTATTCTGATATATTAAATACAGCAGCTAATATTTGATACAATAATTCTTAAAATTCAAGATATCTTATTTGTCCTTGAATCTCTAATAATTAGAAATTATTATTAACGTGGCTTCATTCATATAATAAAATTCACGAAAGCACTTAGGTATCTGTTGTCATATCTCTCTGTTAACATCATAAGGAGACAGAGTACACCAAACCTAACATGTGCCAAAGAGATAAATGTAGCAAATAAAAATAAAATAAAATAAAAATGAGCTTTTGTTTAAAAAAAAAAAAAACAACAAGAAAACATGAAATAGAAGAAAGGAAAAGAAGAACAGAAGGAAGGAAGGAAGGAAGGAAGGAAGGAAGGAAGGAAGGAAGGAAGGAAGGAAGGAAAGAAGGAAGGAAGCTTTTCTCCTCAATTAGGAAGCGATGGGCCAAATATCCTTAAAAGGCATGAAGTCCGGACACAACACAGCCATTCCTCTCACAGTGGCCCTGATCATCAAGAGAGGCACCAACTACCAAGAGACTAACAGAGGCATTTATCCACTCTACAAGTTAACAGCTAGTAGCCCTGTTTGTCACATTCCTTTTCTCCTAAACCTTGTGAAATTTATCACCAAATTTTGTTGATATCACCTCCTACATAGTCTTTGAATTAATGCATTTCTTTCCTCTTGCTCACCAATACCTTAGTATATGCAATCTCCTCTTTCCATTACAACCACTAACTGTTCTCTGGTTACCACTCTGACCTCCCTTTTATTTGTTTTCTTCTCCATTTAGGCTGAGACATCTTTTCGACATGCAAACCTATAATCTGACATCCATGCTTAAAAAGCTTTAATAGGTTCCTTTATTCTTAGAATAAAGACCAATTCTTAATGTGGCCAGCCACGATGTGGTCCCAACACATCTCCAGCCTCTTCCTCCTTATTTCCTCCAGCCCCAGCTGCATTCCTCTTTGATTTGACAGGGCTCCCTCATACCACAAGGGATTTCCTCATGTTTCTGCTTTTACCTGGAATGCTTTCCCTTCAAATCCTGCTTGTTTATTAACTGCCAGCCATTTTTTTTTTTTTTTTTTAGATCTTAGCTCAAACATTACTTCCTCAACAAAGCAATTGTAATACTCCCCTTACCTCTATCTCATGCCAGCTGGGTTAAGTTACCTTTTAGATAATTCTCAACATTATGTACCCCATGGCATTTATCGCAGATAATAATTACACACTTATCATATGATAATTATTATTGATCTTTATCACTAGACTATAACCTAAATGAAGAGAAAAACTGTATGGCTTTCTTATTATTTTAACCTCAATATCTAGCAAAGTTTCTGGTGCGTAGTCAGTAAGCAATATTTCTTAAATGAAGAATGAGTTTCTCAATGGAGTCAGTAATAAATGGTTAAAGCAGCAATAAATTGCTTATTTCCATTCATCGGGATAACTCTGATCAGAATATGAATAGTTAAATTATTTTGAAATTTCTAATGAACAAATTCAATGATTTTATTTAAATTCTGAGAATTTTTGGCATCCCAAAATGAAACAAGTTTGTAGTTATTGGTGTCTTCCTTAAATTATAGAAATTCAGAACATTATTGCTAAATTGGGCTTTAACTCAGTTTTCTAGTTTAGTTTCCTCATTATATGCAAAAGAGTCTTAAGAGACCTGCAAAAGGTCATCCAGCCAGTTATGGACAGAGCAGAGATAGAAATCAGCCATTTAAACTCCCAGTTCAACATTTTTTTCCTACAACTATGCTGTAATTTCTAGGTTTAACAGCTTCATTTTCACATTAGAAATTTATAGAAACCTATAAGTACACATAAGAGAAAAATCTCCAAATGGTTAATTTTGTCACATCATTTAGATTTCTGCTTAAAAAATATTAAAATAGCAAATATTTTAAAAAGATAAAAAACAAGCTGAATTTTATAAGAAATAAAGACTTTCATGATATTTGCAATTTACATTGTATACTTTAGATGGGAGGGGGTATGGTACATGTTTCCCTGGTTTCATATTTTGAAGCAAAGAATTTGTCCAGTTAAATTTGGTTGTCCATGATTCAGTTTATAAAAACCCAAAGGGAAACTAGGTTTTGAGGAAGTGGTTGGGGACGTGACATAATGGATGGAAAAGCACTACTAGTAACCAGTCTATTTCAATTGGTTGTGGCCTTGGATTGCTTGCTTCTCCTCTGTAGATTTCACTTTCATCTGCACAATCAAGGAGTTGGTCTAAATCATGGGCTCTGTCTGCCGATGGGTTTCCAAGATTTCGTGCAGGCTTTTGGTGTGTGTATGTGAGTGTACATTTTGTGGGAAGAGGGTCCATAGCTTCTACTAGATTGGTAAAAGGGTCTGGAACACAAACAGGTTTATTATGTCTGTACTAATTTCTGTACTCCTACCTTTTGAAATGTAATAAAGCTATACATATAATTATAATTTCAGATAAAAATAGGTATTAGTATAATTATTAGCACAAGTAATAAGATTATTTGAAATGCATAGTCTATACAAAGGAGTACTACCATCAACTATAAATTCAAGTGTTAGCCGGGGAACTTCACTAGAAGCCCAGCTAGATTTTCTGTAATTCGCATCAATTGTGCAGACAATGCAACTCCATGTGATAAAAATCTAAATATGCCACAGGTTTTTAGTCCTTTTTTTAAATCTAGGCTTGCTACATAGGATTAAGTAGAAACAACAACCCTGAGCAGTTTGCCATCAAACAAAGCCACTTTCTTACAGTGTTCACAATATCTAGTCTAAAACCATTTTGATTATAACTTTTGGATGGTTAAATAGCCACTGTTGCTATACTATCTATATAATTATTAAAGACACAGAGGTAAAAGTTACTCTGATTATTTACTTATCTCCTTCCTTCCTTTCCTACTTAATTTAACAAATATTCCTCAATTGTCTACTGTGTCAGGCACTGTTCTAGACATGTGAAATATCAGTGAACAAAGTAAAATATATTCTACCCTCTTGCTGCTTATATTTGAGAAAGGGAGAAATAAACAACATACATAAAAATAAGTAACTTATTTATTATTTTTAAAGGTGATAAACGCTTTGGCAAAAAGGAAAAAAAAAAAGAAAGAATAGGGAGATTAAGAATATCAGAGGTGAGGAGAATGGTTCCAGTTTCAAACAGGTCTGGGTAGGCCTGACTGAGAAAGTGTCATTTAACAAAGACCTGAGTTGATAAGGGAGTAGGCCAAGTACATGTATGATCTTGGGGAAGAGCTTTCCAGAGGGAAGAGACAGAACAAGAGTAAGCTTGATTTTTTTTATTGTTATTATTTATTTATTTTTTCAACGTATAGCAAAGAAGCTCTTGTGGCAGTGAAAAAGCAAAAATCATTCTGCTGCTCTGGTTGTGAAGTTTATAAAATAGCATCTTCTGGTTGACACCTCATTTTTTATTACTTATCTGTTTAAAATGAAAGCCACTGTGTCTTTTATAGAATCTTACCAGAGTCACATTTGCATCAAGAAATGCAAAGTCAAATTTCTTCTGAGCATTTTAAAATCACTCTAAAACCATGATTTCTGGTTGTTATGCATTTTAAGTCTCTCAGTTTCCACAAACTTGTATTTGTCGATAAACTCTTATATGACCAGCAAATATGCGATTTAAAAGGAGATGATGTCATTATTAAAAAATGAAGTAAAAAATCTTAATTTTGAAAATTTAGAGAGTGGGCACAAAATGATCTGTTATATTCCAACAAAGAGAAATTCCAAGATTCATAGCTAACAATGAAAGCACCCATTCTTTCTGAAATGTCACTATTCCTTTGGCATTTATTACATTGTTCATTTCATTAACCTCCTTCCAAAAAAATGAAACAATCATGATAATTGTACAATGTTCACAGCATTTATCTGGGTTAATACCTCAAAAAGGAATAGCCATGTATATAAAGGTAGCACATTTTAATGTGGGGTCGGCCCTCCCCAAGTAAGCATCTTATTCCTGTCTAGTGCCTTGCATGAAAATGCACTGTGATCTCACAAGCTTAAAAGTATAACATAAAATGTAGGCAACCATACCTTGCCCAACTGGTCCTTTCTGCCAAAGCCAGTAGCAGCTGCAATGCTCCCTGCTCCCTCCACTGTCTTCTGTGCAACTGCTGTCACCCCTGTCACCACCGCCTCTCCAACATTTGTCACTTGCTCTTTGGTCTTCTCAGCCACTGGGATAAATTAAGAGCAAGAACAGATCAAGGGATGATGGAACGACAGTAACTTAAAATAATTTTACTTCCACTAGCTGTCAAGTTCTAAAGACCTATATTTATACATATCATAGACAGTTGAAAAATCAGAAGAAATAAAAGCTACAGAGATTTCTATATGAGTGTAGAAATCTAAATCTTTGCTAAAATACTTTTTTTTTTAATTATTAAAAGGTGCTTCAAGTTTAATGATCACAAATTTAGACCCATGAGTGATTTGGGTTTGGTTTACATTTTTTTTTTTAGGAAAGTTTGCAGAAAGCTATGCTTACAGGCACAATTTTAGTTGTATCAGACTCATCATGAAATTTATTTCATTAATTCAATTTCAGTGCCAATTCTTTATCTCACTCAAGAGGTTCATTTTCGCCTTACTTTCTGAGTCACATTACATTCATGCTCATACATATCACTATCAGAAATAAACAACAGAGTAAGGAATGGTTATGAGGGAACTTTGATTCTTAAAACTTCAGGTAGTTGAAACAGAAAGATTTTTTAAGAATAAGATTGATTTTCAATAATTTTAATGAGAACAAAAAAGCCAGGCATTAAATAAAGTATAAAAATAAAGAGGTTTATTGAACACTTACTTTTTTTTTTCCTAAAACAAAATACAATGCTATTCTTTAGAAGGTTTCTAAAAATGTTAAATATTGAGAAAGACAGTATAAATAATTTAGGATTGGATTTAGAAGCAGAGATTTAACCTTATTTCAAAAATTCTCCAAGACACTAGCTGATATAATTGCTGAATTAATCTTTCTGTATTACCTCCATGCAATTACCAAATAAAAGAAGTGCCAATACAAAAAGATTGTTTGGATTAAATGAAGAGTTCTATGAAAGAGCAGCAAAAGACAAGAGAATCTGCTCTTTTAATAATTTCAAGGTCAATACAGAAATAAAACAACCCTTCTTCATCTAAACTTTATAACATTTATGCTTAAAAAACCTAGGTCTTGCATCTCATCTCTATGCAATGAATGCCTTCTTTTTGCCCCCCACAGACTTATTTTTTGCCTGCTTTTCCCCCACACTTCAGGAATTTATGGATTTCAGTGATATTCTTCCTTAGGCTCTCTCCTAAGCAAATAGAGACACATTTTCCTGTTATGCTTTACACTTATATACATCCTCTTCAGATATGTTCCAGTCTGAGGAACCCAAGGAGTTACACTATGTCAGCTGTTAAGTGGTATGTGCTAGTCACATGATTATTGTACAGATTTCATGTTACCAGTTGGGAGAAGCCAGTAATTAAACAGTGTAGACAAAACAACTGGGTTTCGAATAGACTATGTAGTTCATGGAAGCTAGGGTGGTCTGTAAGGACAAGGAGGCTTACGCTTTGGTTTAGGCAGTGGCAGGGAAGCTGAAGTGGCCCTAGAGTCCTAAACCAGAAAGTGCACACAGGTCTTGCTTGATATTTGCCTTTTACCACCTCTGGGTTTTGTCTGTTGCCTCCTAGTGAGTAATAGCTATTCACAACGTAAAGTTCAATTTAAATGCCGGTGAAATGCTGTACAGGAAATTTCGTATTTTAAAACACATCTAGAATGTTTTTCCTTTAAAAATAGTGAATTATCTGCTTCTAGTTGTCGTTTTATTCCCAAGAACATGAACAGAAAATGTTGCGTGATAATATTTTTTTGTTATAAAATCACAGACAAAACTAAATTTTGATCTTTTTATAGACTCATAATTTTCTGCCAGCCAAAAATTTATTTTTATAATATCTAGTAATTCTTTATATATGTATAAATCTTTATCTATTTTAATGTACATAAAACTGCACAGTAAACTGTACTTTGTACTTTATTATAATTCATTAGGTTTTATTATTGTAAGAATAAGTAAATTAGTTACATTATAAAATAACAGTGTACATGTAGCAATAATAGATACATTTTTAAAAAATTTCTCTAGGACTTAATTTATCTAGTGTATTTCCATTAACCTTGACTCTTTTCCCCTGGTAAGGTCTTTTACACTGTTTCTCTGTTTATTTACATTCCAAACAAAAGGGTGAAAAAAGGAAAATAGACACTCAAATTAGTACTTTTTGCATCTAATAAAACTTTTTTAAAGGGAAAAGACATTATAACTTGGGTCAAAAAGGATACTTTCCTCCCAATCAATTGATAGTATAATATTTTAATTCTTTAC
>NW_011888806.1:7420032-7447060 GCF_000151845.1 Pteropus vampyrus | reverse complement strand
ATTAGGTTTTATTATTGTAAGAATAAGTAAATTAGTTACATTACAAAATAACAGTGTACATGTAGCAATAATAGATACATTTTTAAAACATTTCTCTAGGACTTAATTTATCTAGTGTATTTCCATTAACCTTGACTCTTTTCCCCTGGTAAGGTCTTCTACACTGTTTCTCTGTTTATTTACATTCCAAACAAAAGGGTGAAAAAAGGAAAATAGACACTCAAATTAGTACATTTTGCATCTAATAAAACTTTTTTAAAGGGAAAAGACATTATAACTTGGGTCAAAAAGGATACTTTCCTCCCAACCAATTGATAGTATAATATTTTAATTCTTTACATTTTCCTCCAAATGTGCCAGTCTTTCCCATTTTGGTTCATACAGTTCCATTTGGCCAGAAGCCTTCATCTCTTCAGATATCCCTCTATCTGTTTACTCAGCAAATTCAAGCTGATGTTAAAACTCACCACGAAAGCCAAATTTCATTTTAAAAACCTATCCACTCAATAAGTGACCTTATTCATCCTTCTGTGGTCCCATGAAATTTTAGATATATCTCTACTATTGAACTTTTTACCATTGTACCATAATTATTCATTTCCTAGTATGTCTGTTTATCTCCACCCATGTATTTAGAGTTAATTAAAATCAGAGATTCTGTTTTATTTTTCTTTATATTATTTCATAGTATATAATCAATAAATAATTTTGAATGCATTAAAAGGAGTTTTAAATATATCTGTAATTTACACATTAACTTTAGTAATTAGATTTATATTTGACTTTAACTCAACAATAAAATTTAAGAAAGGAAATTTGCCACCAACCTTTAGAATAGATATAGCAAATCTAACCTTTGACAGTGAGGTAAAACTATAACATTAGAAAGATCTACTTTTGAATTGGTATACAAATGATTGATTCGAGGAAAATAATAAAATTTACATTATAAAACAATTTAACAAGAAAATTTAAATTATTACATGTTGAAAATTAACTGCATTCATTATCATGTAATAAATTTCTTTTTATAAAATTAAAAGCCTTCAGAAAAATCTCCATTAAAAGAAATTTCTTTACATCATGCATTTATGAGAAAAATGAGAAAGCTTATATATTTTTTAAAGCACCTTGAAAAACATGTCATTCAATAGGTCCAGATTAATTATACCCTTATATTTTCCTATAACATGATGCATTAAGTAGACAACTGAAATAACATCCTGAGATCAAACAACCAAGGTTTAAGGTAGAGTTTTCTGGATTTTATCTTGTGATTTTCTAACTGGGAGAATTTATTCCCCTTGGATTTTGTAGGTAGAAAACACCTCACCTAAGTTTACTAAAGTCTATATTTCTGCAAAAATAGCTAATGGGATAATTCTTAGAGAAGTTTTTCTTTTAAGATTAGCCAATAATATTATATAATATATAATAAGTTCTCATTTCCCTACTTTAAGACTAATAACAATAAAAATAGCATTTATTTTGCACTTACTATGTACCTATAATAAACACTTTAGACCATGTATAATAAGCAATCAATTTCTCCTCTCCTTAACCACTGAAGTAATTATCTTAAACTTACTTTTCCTCCTAATTAGAATTTGGAATTTTATATTAAATAACCCTACTCAACATATTAAGTAATTCATTTACCTGATGTGTAAGAGAGATGGTACTTATTGCAGCTTTATTAATACATTTCTCAGAGCCAGACTATGATGACATTTTTGATATTTTACTAGTTCTAGGGGGGTTGATTGGTGCAATGGCTATGAATGTGCCCACACCAAAATCATCATGGCCTTGCTGCATCGCAGCATTTTCCACAGTGTTCTGGGCAACGCTAGCTTAATTCAACCCTAGCAACTATTGAAAGAAGTTCAAATAAGTTTGAAGAACCCCAGGTTAAACTAAATTATGCAAATTCTTTTACTGTAGGACACCTCAAATTTTCAACATGCTAAAGGAAAATGTAATACACAAAGTCTCTCACGTTACAAAAACATGGAAACATAAGCTGGTGTGCTACTATTCTCCAGAAAATATTGCCTCATTATGCAAGCTTTAATAGTGCAAGTGCATGTGTGCACACAGACACATATCTAAACCTGTGTTTACAGTGTGTCATTCTGGAGAAACCTCAAAAATTTTGACTTTGTCAACAGTCATCCTTGAAGTCCATATCCAGAGCCTCCATTAGATGACGGTATTAGTTATGTCCTTTATTTTTTACCATAGGCTCTGAAACTTGCAACGTGCTCATCTGCTTTCTCAACATGGATTCTCCTTCAACTATCAAAATGGAACACTTAATCTAGGTAGGCCCTCTTTGAATAGTACAGTCTCCAACTGCTTACATCCAGTTCTTATTAAAATCGTGCTTAATAACATCACATTTATAGAAAGTCCCTAGAAGGCATTTTACTTGCCTTACTCTCAGCATTAATATTGTATTGCAACAGAGCAAATATAAGCTGCATACTTTAACTTAGCTTCCAGCAAAATCAGTTTCAAAGGGTTCTGTTATAATTTTACACTCATTTTTTATCAAAAAATGTGTATAAAATAGTCACATGAAATACTTTTCCACTAGCTATACAACCATTGCTCAAGATAGATTCACTATAAAGTGATAATAAGTAAAACCTACACAATACATATTATTTGCTTTCAGTACTCTAGATGCTTTGTATACATCAATTCACTTACTTTAGAAAAATTGCACTGCTAGAAGATGCAAGCAAAAATTTGAACTGAGGAGTTCTGGCTCCAGTGTTTATGGTTTCGATCACAATACTAGTATTATATAGTATTATTAATATTCCCATCTGATTTTCCCCATTTCTATTTTATAATTCAGTAATAGAATGTGTTATTTTTCTGAGGCACTATTACTGCTTTCCGATCATATAAATTACATTTTTGATTATATCTCTTACCACATCTATCTGGAAGGTTGGAGTGCATACAACTTGAAATTTATTATACCAAGTGTGGGCTCCTAACATTGTCAAATTTTGGTTCTCCTTTGATTTTTCTATTTCTATTACTATTATCTTCCTTATCATCACCAAAACCACTATGATTTTCATCATTTTCGCTATTTCTTTATTGAGTTTTCTTATTGATTTATGTAAATTCTTGGTGAAATTAGACCATATAGAGATAAATACAATAAGTAATTTACTGATTATCCCAAGGCTGTTTCCTAAAATGGACACAGTGATTATTCGCAATTGCATTTCACATGATCAATGCTGGGGCTATACAGATTACTAGATATTTTCAGTGATATAATCCCATGGAGCTTACCTGTTGTCACACCGTGAACCACACCTTCCTTGGTTTTGGAGCCTATATAAACAAACAAATTCAAAACATAAATCTCAAACTGGACTGTATTGCTGATAGCTAATCAAATGAAACTAATCAAAACCAAACTCTCAGTCTTAAGAAGTCCATATACAAAGATATCCTCAGGACCGAAAAACTAAACCAATGAAACTCAGTAATCTCTATAACAAGTAGAAGGAAGCAAGGCTAGTAGGAGACATTGAAGAATATCAAAAAGTGAGGACATAAAAACTGGGAAATTATTGAAACCTATATTTGGATATCAAGATAGTTACCAATCTTAAGTTTAAAAATGCACTGTTTTGCAAACCCTTACTAAGTGTGCTAGAAATAACTATAAACAAAGGAAAAAAGTATAAGTGAGCCTCAGTTTCCTTATCAGTAAATTAATACATTAGATTAATTAAATAATCTCTAAGAAGCTAGTTCTTAAACTGGAGAGTGCAGCAGAATTAACCGGGAGTGACTTTAAAAATGTTGACTCTTGAGTCAGAACCTCAGATATTCAGTTAAATATCAGGTAAAGATATTTGCACTTTTAATAACCTTCATGATCTAATGCAGGTAATTCATGGATCAAATTTGAGAAACACTATTCTGAGGCAGTTTCTAGTTCCAAATTTACTTAAAATTTAGTAGTGCATATCTATGATTTAAATAATATGATGGTCAATAAGATGATCTAAATAAATATACAGAATCATATTGAAAATGTTCACTGAGTATATAATATAAAAATATATAAAAATATGGCATTAAGTGAAATTTCCATGCATATTTAAATTTATATTCTACAAAACAGTTAAAGAAAGTTTCTACATTTAATAAAATAATTGAAATATATTTAAAAGCTTCCAATTTGAGTATACTTAAGGACCTACAATTAAAATAAAACATGAACTATACTTTTTATGTATACTTAAGTTTTATATTTAAGAAAGTGTGCTCTGGATTCCGATATTCTGGATTTAAATCTTCACTTCACTATGTAATAATCAAATACACATCATTCGGTCAAAGTGAAGATCAAAGGAAATAATACACACGAAGATCTTAAAACAGTGTTTAGGACATAGTAAATATTTAAGTGAAACTGTTATTATTCTTTACATATCATATTTGTAAAGATTTTTGCAGTTTAAAACACGGGAAAAATCACCAAAACATAAATTGGTAAAAGTGAAATTGTACAGTTGTTAAATATGTTATAAAGAACACAGGATAGTATTATGTAGATATATGTGATGTGGTGTGTGCATGTGTACTTTGCAGGCAATGCTTGTTTTGCATAGTCCCATTGGATCAGAAAATGATACTCATAAGCTGAGTTGAAGCTGTGTAAAAGATCTGAATAATTAATGATGAAAATTATGATTAATCTTTGGTAAAAATTACAATTGTCCCATGGCCTTAAAATTTTTTCTCAAAATATTAAAAACTCTCTTAGTTATTTATAAATATATAGGAAAGTGAAAAATTAGTAAAACTAATATTTACTAGTATACTAAAATTTTAAACATTGAAAATTAAAGTGTTTTATTTCTTGGTAAAAAAACTTTTTGAGTACTTTAAACACTGCTTGTCTTCCTGTTCTCATTGTATAACTTCCTGTATGGAGCAAGCTTCTTTTCTAAGCCTTAGAAAATTTGTAAATTTGTGTCAGTTTCCAAAATGTTATCCTTTGCACTTTTAATGACATATTATATCTCTGACTGTTCTATTACAGTGAGGTATTATTGTGGCATCACTTCCTCTGGGACATCTTCACATTATTCATCATAACCACTTTTTCCACATACGTTGAGACCGTCATCTTCAAAAGTTCCTTTGGCTGCACATCTAGAGTCTCTGGAACTGTAGCAGTGCCAACATTCCTACAGTCAGCTATTTCTTCTATAAATAAATTCACGTTTGATTCAAATTTTACTTCCAACATTTTTCACTTCATTTCTTTGCTGCACTTTCATCTTTTGGGGCTAATTTCCTCTTTCAATTATGCATTTTTGTAAAATATCACATGGATTTTTCACTGGACGACAAGGTGGCAACACAAGCAAGGGTTTTGCTATCTACGTAAACTGAATAGCAGGTGTACTGTAGCCAATCACAAACACATTTTGAAAGAAGCGAAGTGATTCAATCATGGATTATAATGGTTCCTGTTATTTATGTAGTGATTTGTGGGCTGAAGAGCTAAAAGCAGTTTGCACTTCATGCAATCACTCACATTTTATGTACTGTGGTAACAGAAATTTCTACTGTGTTGTTAGGGATATGTTATTTAACTAACTGTGGTAACTGAAATTCATGTATCCTGGAAATATGTTAAGTGAAAACAGCCTGTATTTGAGAGAACATTTATCACTACTCACCTGCCATCCCTTGCAACCCATATTGTGAAAAAAGTGACTAGTAAAAAGAAATGTTTAACTGTTGGTCTGCAGTCTTTCCTCTCTGCCTCAGTAGTACCTGAGAATTTGACCTTTGGCTAAGTCAGGGACTGTATCCTGCATCAAGATAAATGAGAGTCTTGATAAGGTTGCTTCTTATCAAATCAATCATCTGTTTGCTGTCAATTGTTTATTAGTGATTAACCTTTAACTGATGAGTAACTTGTAATAGAAAAGATATAGATCCAAAATAGGTGCCCAGTGGCTATGTGACTAGACAGATATAAAAGCTGAAGGGACACTAGCTGAGCTGAGGAAGTCCACATGCGTCACGTCTTTTCTCTCAATGCTTCACAAAACTACATGGCAGACAAAGTCAGAAGCAATGCCTGGGAGTTGCAAGAACCCAACTGCGCTGGTGTTGTGCATGTTATGCTGACTTTCTCAGCTTGCTGCAGGTTAAGCATATTAAATAACAGTGATTCTTATGGTAGTTGTTCAATTAGTTGAAATATAGCTTCCAAAAGCATAATACTATAAAGGAATAACATTACTTTTCTCATGAAGTTTATGAAAACAGTGTGCCAAACTCCTTCAGCTACAGCAAACTTAGAAAATTTTCTTCAGTCACTTCCAATCTTTAAAACTAGTTATTGATAATAAGTTTTGTAGTGAAGAATGAAAATTAAAAAAAAAATACGTTAACAAAATAATTTTTCTGTTGGAAAGTTTATTTGCTAACAATAACCATGACTCCTATATATAAAAGTGTGCTTCATGAAAATCCTCAAGATAATATTAATGAATAAAATCCAACAATGTATAAAAGGAATTATACACCATGACCTAGTAGTATTAATTCCAGGTAAGCAAGCCTGGCTCAGCTTTTGCAAAGTAAAGTAATCCATCATATCCACAGGCTCAAAAAGACAAATCACATGATCATATCAATAGATGCAGAAAAAGTATTTGATGAAATTCAAAATTCATGATAAATTTGACAAAATTCATGATAAAAACTCACAGTAAACTAGAAATAGAGGGTAACTTCTTCAACTTAATAAAGAATATTTATAAAAAAACCTACAGCTAATATCATATATCATGGTGAGAAACTAGAAGCTTTCCTACTAAGAACAGGAACAAGGCAAGGATGCCCCACTCACTCTGTCTTTTCAACATCATACTGGAAGTCCAAGCTAATGCAATGAGACCAAAAAAAAAAAAAAAAAAAAGGAAATAAAAAGTATACAAATTGGGAAAAAATAAATAAAACTGTCTTTGTTCTCAGATAACATGATAGTCTATGTAGAAAATCCAAAAGAATTGGAAAAAAGTACCTAGAACTAATAACTAATAAATGATTATAGCAAGGTTGCAGGATACAAGCTTAACAAACAAAAGTTAATTACTTTCCTTTATAGTAGCAATGAACAAGAGGGATTTGAAATTAAAAACACAATGCCATTTATATTAGTACCAAAAAAACAAAATTCTTAGTTACAAATTTAACAGAATATATATAAGATCTATAGAAGATAAACTACAAAGCTTTGATGAAGAAAATCAAAGAACAAGATAAAGATATATTCTGTGTTCATGAATAGAAAGACTTAATATTGTCGAGATATCAGTTCTTCCCAACTTGATCTATAGCTCAATGTAGTCTCAATCAAAATCCCTGTAAGTTATTTTGTGGATATTGAAAAACAGATTCCAAAGTTTATGTGGAGAGGCAAAAGGCCCAGAATAGCCAATACAACATTGATAGAGAAGAGTAAAGTTAGGGAACTGACACTATCTTACTTCAAGATTTACTGTAAAGCCAGAGTGTGAGACTGGCAAAAGAATAGCCAGTCAATGGAACAGAGAGTGCTGAAATAGAACCACATAAATATAGTCAACTGATTTTTGACAAAGGCAATGCAATGGAGCAAATATAGTTCAATAAATAGTGCTGGAATAACTGAACATTCACATGCAAAAAAAAAAAAGGAATCTAGACACCAACTTTATACTTTCACACACATACACACACACACACTCTCAAAAGGAATCACAGCCCTAAATGCAAGATGCATAACTATAAAACTCCTAGAAGATAACAGAAGAAAATCTCCATGACCGTGGGTCATGGCAATGACTTTTTAGATACTACACCAAAGACATGACCCACGGAAAAAAAAAAATCAATTAATTTGACTTCATTAAAATTAAAAACTTTTGCTCTGGGACAATATCAAGAGAATGAAAAAAGAAGCTACAGGCTATGAAAAAATGTTTGAAAAAGATAAATCTGAAAAGGAATTGTTATCCAAAATATGCAAAGAATTCTTAGAACTCAACAGTAAGAAAATAACTCAACTGAAAAATGAGCAAGAGACCTGAACAGACACTTCACCAAAGCAGACTTACAGATGGCAAATAAGCATATAAAAAGATTCTCTGTGTCATATTTTATCAGGGAAATGCAAATTAAAAGAGCAACAAGACAGCAGTACACACCTATTAGAATGGCCAAAATTCAAACACTAGAAGCTGGTGAGGATGTGAAGCAACAGGGACTCTCATTCATTGCTAATGGGAATGGAAAATGGTACAGACCCTTTGGAAGATAGATTAGCAGTTTCTTACAAAACTAAGCATATTCTTAACATGAGAGTCAGCAATCATGCTCCTTGATATTTACCCAAAGGAATTGAAAACGTGTGTGCACACAAAAATCTGCACATTAGTGTTTACAGCAGCCTTATTCATAATTGCCAAATCTTGGAAGTAACCAAGATGTCCTTCAGTAGGTGAATAGATAAACTGTGGTACATCCGGATAATAGAAGATAATTCAGTACTAGAAAAAAAATGAGCTGATAAACCATGTGAAGACATGGAAGACCCTTAAATGCATATTACTAAATGAAAGAAAACAGTTTGAATAGGCCACATACAATATGATTCCAACTATATATGGTAATACTACAGAGACAGTAAAAAGATTCGTGGTTGCCAGGGGCTAGGGGAAGGGGATGAATAGACAGAGCAGAGAGGATTTGTAGGATATTGAAACTACTCTGTATGATACTGTAATGATAGATACATGTCATTATACATTTGTCCGATCCTATCTATATAAAGTACATCACCAAGAATGAACCCTAAGGAAAACTATGGACTCTGGGTGATAATGATGTGTCAGTGTAGGTTAATCAATTATAATAAACGTATCACTCTGGCTGAGGACTGAATTTTTAAAAACACCCTCTGAAATATATCATTTATGCATAGAAATATTTTTTAAAAGAAACAAAAAGTCCTAAGTATTATTGCAAATACTCTGGAAAACCAAAAGATTAGGCCCACTTTTTACTATTAACTCAAAAACACATTCACCTACCCACACATACCTCTGACTCAGTCCATCCTTTGGCAAGTGATGATGCAAAAATGAATCAAGTGAGAAATACCAGCATTTAGAGCATCAATCATCCTAACCCAACGGTCATAAATAAATATCAAAATGGCATTTGGGGCTTACCTACCTACATAGAGAACACCCTCTTTTGTCTTCCCTGCTGCTTCAGCCACACCCTGTTTGGTTTTTTCAGCAGCAGCCACGACTCCCTCCTTGGCCTTTGAAAGTCCTTTCATGAATACATCCATGGCTAATAAAGTCCTTTACACCACACTGGAGAACACAAAATACACTTGAATGAGAACTTTTGGGTAAAACAAAACAATACTAGAACCATCCAAGGTAAAAACCCCTGAAAGATCAGTAGAATTCCCCAAAGTGTGAGACTCTTTTAAGTGTTCCCTTATTTCAACCATTGGACAAAGAAGCTCTTTTTTTGTTTTTGCATTGAAAATGTAGCTCCCCCATGCATCTTGGCTAGTAAAAGTCGAGCCTCCTAAACATGGACTAGGATGAACCATCTCAGCTGTTCATACTGCATCTCCGAAGTCGCATGAAAAGACAGATCCCTCTTTCAACTTCCCAGGGTCCAAGCTGTGACAGTAAGTTAGAAGTACCTTTAGAAGACAGATCACAGAAAAAGAATGGAAGCTGGAGGAATGGGGTCAGGGGCACTCTTAAAATGAATCCCAGAAGAGGGCTAATAGGTTGAGGAAGAGAAGAGAGAACAGAGCTACTCACTCTGGGTGTAGCTGAACCTCAGGCTCACTGAGAGCACACCCGCACTCGCGCTAATCCACCCGACCACCCACCCCCGCCCTCAGCTATCTACCCTGAGCAGGCCCTCAGCTGTCTACTCTGGGCAGGCCTGTTCACACCATCCAGCAGCACCGAGACGCGCGCCAGCCACTCGAGGGGGCGTTCTCTGCGCGCGCGCGCGCGCGCGAACCTGCTCCAGACCCGGCGCCCGCACCTGTTAACCCTTTACCACCTGTTGACTTGTCCCCTCTGTGCTTCCATTTAATTATTTGCCAAACGCAGCTAATTACTTTACCAGAGAGAACCAAGAGGGCTGACTGGGGGATTTAAGGAAAAAGAGAAAGTTGGATGTTTATGCTCCATCCAGCATGCTCCCTCGTTTCCCAAAGGAAAAGCGTTTCCTGGAAAAGCCAGACCCCTCAGCTTTAGAGGACGAGAAGAGGGGAAAATCTATAGCTGGAGGAAAGCCAGGTCAACTTACTTTCCCCAAGCTCACCAAAGGGATACGTACCCACCTCCGAGACTTGACACAGGAGGTCCTCACTGCGGCACCAATGCCCCTGGCAGGCGTCTGCAATGACTCCTCTCCCACCAGGTGTTCGGGACTTCCAAAGCTGCCCATTTAGATCTATATGTACTTACCTGATTCCCTCTGCTTCTCAGAACTCTGATTCCTCCCACCCCCGCTTTAAAGACATTTAAACAATTCTCAAATGTTATTTAAATGAAAGGGAGGAAAAAGAGCGCACAGAAAGGGCGGAAACGCCACCAGGAGAGGGATGGTCCCCAGAGGAGGCTGCTGTCAACACAACCCGGCGATGAGAGGCAAAGGGTGCGGGACATGAACCCACGAACCTGTCGTCGAATTGCCACTCCCCGTCCCCCGGCGCTAGAGGATTCCAGAGAAAAAGAGCGCCGGAGGGAAGGCGGGGAGAAAGCGCGAAGGATGCTAAAGGTAAGGCTGGGTCCCCGGGTCTGCTCTAAAGCCAGTACGCACCTCACCCCACGTCGCCGCACTCGGTCGCTCGCCCCCTTTTTTGGGTCCCCTTTTCGTCGTCTCGGTCTTCTTCCTCTTTTTCCTCCTTCTCCTCCGCTCACCTCCCCCGCAGCTGATTTGTCAGCGCCTCTCCCCGCCCCTCTCCCGCGGCTAGCTGCTTTCCGCGCCGCGTGCACTGTACTCTTCTTCGACCAGGATGGGGGTGGAGGGAAGGCTGTATCCAGCTCCAGCCGCCTGCCTCCTTCTGGGAGGCGGGAAGATGTGGGTGTTCTGCGCTTCACCTCAAGTTCAGGGTCACGGGGACTCTTCTGGCGATCCCGAGTGGTTAGGCTTGGGCTGTCATCTCTCCCTCTTTCTCATCCCCTTTCCTCCCCTGTCTCTCTCTGCCTTTCCCTCTGGTTCCTCACTGGGACACCCCCACCCCATGTCAGAGCCAATCTGGGAGCGTGGGAGTCTAAGGGATCAACCACCGAAAATAGAGCCAGTCTCTTGGGGGAGCTGCTGAAGGGGACAGGCAGCTCCCGAAGGTGCTCACATCAGCATGCCAAGAGCACGTTTCTCTTGGATCGCTAAATTTGATTAATGGTCGTCGGACACAACGTTAAGGGCGCTTTTGCTTAAATATACTCAGTTTTCGTTTGTTCTTAACCTTGCCCGAGCCAGAAAAGGCCCCGTGGGTAGAGAAGAGATTAGTAAGGAAGAGTTACATACAGGTGGAGAAGGCAGGAGGAGGCTCGTCAAATCCTCTTCCCACCTCACTATCACCATTTTCTTTTCCACCAATCAGAGGCTGCCAGACTCAGGTTTTTCCATCAGCTACAAGGAATAAATATTCTCCAGCCGTCGAAATCAAGCAGTCGTAAGGCTTTTAGATATCGAATGGAATTTACTTTCCAGACTCAAGTGCCTGTATGCAGGAGACAAATCCAGCGTGGTTTATTCTCCCGAGCCATCATATCCAATTTCGTCTTCGGCTCCTTCTGAAACCGCGATTCTACACATCACTCACCTTTTCTGACTTCTGATTCACGTTTCCCTCTGAGCTGACACCCCTCCCCATCCCCACACAGACACACAGACACGCGCAGGCTTCAAGACAATTATTGCATTGCTTAACACATTTTCACCTCTTTCAGAGCTGGAGGGAGAACAGCTGTTTCCGGATCACACCAGAATGGAGAACCAAGCTCCTCCCTCCAACAGGATGCCTTTGCTTTCTTTGCCTGGATTGGGAGGGTGATTTTAGCACTGGAAAGGAAAATAAAGTAGTTGCTGTGTGTTTTTATTTTGTTTGGAGTTTTGTATTTCTTTTCTTCTTATTCTTCTTCTTTTTGGGGAGATATTTTCTCTGACCTTGCACTCACTTAAGTCTAAAATCTGAGTGAAATGCAATTTAAACCTACAAAACAACCGTTTGGAACGAAAGGGGACAGAAAACAAGTACATATATTGATTAAACAATTCTTTGCATTATTGGTCTGCCCTTTATAAAGGTAGCCCTTCCAAAACGCTCACGTTTTGTTTCCTTAGGGTCAGAGAAAGAAGGTGAAACTTGAAAGTTGTTTTGCAGTCTGGCTCTGAGACCTTGAACAAGTTATGTCCTCCTGTTCAGTTTTCTTTTGTAAAGAAACCTAGATAACACCTCTCTTTTCAACTTTGTTATTAGGAAAATGTTCAAACATATACAAAGGTAGGCAGAATAAAGAACTCCCCTGTGAATATCACCCAGCTTCCACCTTTTTTCAATGCATGGCTAATCTTATTTCATTTATATGCCAACATATGCCCCAATTTTTATCACCACTCTCTATTTTTTTCACTAAATTCCAAGAATTATATATATATATAATTATATATATATATACACACATATATATGTATATATAAATATATATTTTTTATCTATAAATATTTCAGCATGCATCCATAAAATACAAGAACAGATAAAACCAATGACAATAATGTTTAGATGGCCTTTTTTTAACTGAAGTATAATTTATACACAGTGAAATGCTCAGATTTTAAATGTTTCTTTAAAACAGTGTTGAAAATACATGCATTAGTGTAATCCACACCATTTTGAAGATATAGAACATTATCATCATTTCAGAAAGTTCCTTTGTGCCCTTCTTAGTTGTACCTATTCAAGAATTTCAAAACTGAACTTTTTTTGTATCTGTCTGACTTCTTTCACTCAGCATTGTGTTTGTGAAGTTCATTCATGTTATTGCATTCATTAGTAGTTTCTTTTTATTACAGTTGATTCTTTTTATTACTGCCAATAATAAATGTTTTTCACTGTGACCCTACACAACTAGGTCTCTTGATAAACTATTATGAAAATTATTTAATATATATTATTTCATAAGACATTTATAGTTAAACAGAGAACTTCTTGAGACCTAGTGCTTTAAATCAAGAAGGGAGAAAATTAACAGATATTTCAGGCCCCACTGCAGACCAAGGAGAGAATTATTTTGAGCAATTATTACTTTTTTGTGCTTGTTATAAGATAGCATGATTCCATACCTTTAAATGGTAATTTATGCTTGACAAAAGACCAATGTACTGTATCATTTAATCATAAAAATTGGACAATTTAAGCTTTATTATGTATCTTTTAGAAATGGGGAATCTGAGGCTCAAAGAATTTCAGTATCAGACCTCAATTTTCTAGATCTTAAATGGCAGAGCTGAGATAATCTAGCAAGAAATGTTTCAGAAGACACATTTGTCTCCAGAATTGGCAGTTATTCTCTGGAACCTTACAGATTGGTTGTGGTATCAGATGGGAGGAAAAAGGTGAGACTCAACTGTGTTAGAAATAGCCTTTGAATTCAGATGTGATAATGGAAACCCAGGAGAATTTATGTTATTATAAAACAGGAGGGCATTCATATTTAAAATTTTATCTTTTCTCTTTTGGTAATTTTCAGTACAGAGAGATGATTTCTCACCACTCACCAAAAAAAAATATATATATATATATAAAAAAAACAAATTTTTGTCATTTTGAATTATAATTACAATTTCATGTTTTACTCTTTTTTTTCACTCCTTAAAGTACCTTGCACACAGTAGGCATTCAATAAACTTTTAATTACTAATAATATTAATAGTGACATTAGTTATGTTCTACCCATAGTCTCTTAGCTCTGTATTCTTAAGGAGGAAAAACTACTCAAAAACAAAGAAAGGAACTAGATGTTAATAACGATTTTTTTCATCATTAATTGAAAATATGACCTTGAGTAAATTTTTAACTCTCTAAATATAACTTTAAAATTTAATCTCATTGAATGGCCAGTACCTTGTAAGGAATATAGAAGAATAATCTACTGAGAAACTGCTAATGTGCACATTTTGTTAGTGAACATTATACATGTTTGGTTTTCTCTTTGATAAATGAATTCTAAATTTTTGCTACTCTTATATGGGATTGTTTTATTTAAATTTAAGACAGTTAGCTATAGATTAACATTATATAAAATGCATGGTTAACCTAAACTCTGTCTTTCCCATAAAATAATTGATTTTTAGGTGTGCCATGTGGTAAGCTTGTGCTGCAGAGTGGAATGACATGAAAAATAAGGAAGCTGCCCATGATCAAGTGGTTAAGGAGACTTTCATTGGTTTCTTCTACTTGCATCTTCCTTTTATCTTATGCAAGTATGTAAAAAATATGAGGTACTGAGATCTGGGTAGGCTCTCCTTGTAATTTCATAGTGGACATAGAAGGAAAGCCTAATGCATACAATTGAAATGGTATTGTGTATGATTTTGGAAAAGGTTCGAGCTTGAAACAGGGCAGTATGATTACTCCAAAGAGATATGAAGAGCAATGAAAGAGGAGTATGGTGTCCAAAGAAGATTCTCCAGTTTGACCCCAGGGGCACTTCATGTTGTTGCTATAATATCATTAGCAGCACAAAATATTGGACATTTATTCCAGTACAATGTAATTTATCATATTTATTAATACTGTAGTATATTCTCAACGATGTAGAAATTGTGAGAACAAGAAGGTGCCATGCAAATATGTAAAATTTAATTGTATATCGTTTTAAATTTCCCTGTGATTTTTGTGGCACTAAGAATATGAAGACATGCAAGATTCTAAGATAAAGAATTTAAAGCCAAATAGAAGAGATAATCTAATATTTTAGGACCTAAAAAGTTCAAATGATGTTAGTGTTAGAAGGTAAAAACATATTTATGAGCTCAAGAAATGCTCTGAACTCTGGTGAGCCTGGTAGACTTCTGAGAGCAGAGAAACTGCATACACATTAAGCTTGGTAGTGGTGACTCAGAACAAATATCTAAACTCTCTAATCTCTAATTTTCTCATTTGTAAAATGGAGATGATATTCTACTTGTGTGATTGTTGTGAGGAATAAATAATATAGTTAAAGCAAAGAACCAAGCACAGTGGAATCTTCCAATAGAAGTAGTAGCTATTACCTAGCCTCCCTGTTTTAGAGTGCCCTAGGAAATACTTTTTTCATTGCACTAGTTTTCAAAAGTATGCCCAGCCCTCCCCAACCTCTCACCTACCTGAAACACAGTTGAGGTATCTGATATCTTCCCATCAATAACTTTGGCTTACTGCAGTAGGTAAAAAATTTCCAACCAGGGATGGAAGCTGTGAGGAAATGGAGAGTGGGGATTCAAGGAGTGTTGATAGGGGTCGATAATTAAAAATCTGTCAAATCTCTCTTTTATCTCTCTAATGTGTGGATTACAATACAACATCACTCACAGCAACTTGCAACTTGCAACTTGCATCCTGAAGAAACATTCTCTATCTTTATTGACAGTTTTATATTCTTGGAACCTGGTTTCCTTAAAGGAGCAGTGGCAGAGCTCTTTATGAATTCTGTTGATTTGCCAAAGGAGAAAAATAAAATGATGTAACAAATGGTGTTCCAAGTTTGCCAGACTCGTTTTGACAGCGGCTCAGAAAGGCTTCAGAATGAATATCCAATTCAGAGGTAAATTCAGCCTCTAATGTTCCAAGTGAATGAAGAATGGACAGACTGAAAAGACAGTGACAGATCTACTTCCACTTTTAAATTGTATTTGGTATTCAGAAAGGCAGAAAATAAACGGATGAAAAAACATTTCAGGGGACTTTATAATGTTTTGCACAATGTTTTAAACTGTTTGCAAAATGCTTTTGCAAACAGAGAAATCATAACAAATTAATGAAATGAGCATATTTCATATATCAAAATTATCCACGCATCTAATTTATTTTCCTCTATAGGTAATTTAAATATGAAGTGGCATTTAAGAAATTTTCTTCAATGCTATTTAAAAAGCATATCATTAACATTTTGAGTTTGTTATCCCTCCTTATTAAGAGATTAAGAAAATTATTCAGAGAAGAAATTATTTCTTAGTGGTTACTTGATGAATCCTTTATCAAAACATATCTACGTCAGTAAGTACTGATTTGTGATGTAATTTTTACTATAAAACATTCTACTGTATCATGTATTTAACTGATTATTTATTTTTATTTTTAATTTCTATAAGCATCATTTGAGTTCAATTTCTCTTTGATTATCTTCACAAGACTGGAACAAGAGCTTGTCTATATATTTAGTCTAGTAATTCTTCATACACATTTAAAAATTATTAATGAGTTCTTTTTAAATCAACTTCTCTGAGATAAACCATGATTTTTCTCTAAGTCTCTCTATTTCTTTTTCTGAGTCCATTCCTATTTAAATTCCTGTTAACTTTTCTCATTAAAATGTTGTACCAAAAGCTGTTTTATTTTGCTTTGTTTTGGTCAGGAATTAAGAGAAATTACAAGCAATCAGATTAACCAAAAAGGATTTTTTGATAGAAGTGGCTATTCAACATTTAAAAATGGTTAAAAAATAAAGTTATAAATTTTTATTTTATATTATCAATATTTAAAGAGCAGAAATAGATCTGATTAAATATGTAAATCTCTTATTTCACAGATATGTCTTTAAATACATGTATAATAAAGAAAAAATAACAAACATCTTCACATAATGTAACATCAAAAGGAAAAAGTAATTTACACAAAAATCTCATTGATATTATTCAAATTGTGCAGCTGATTTCAAGTGAGAAATTAGCATATACCTACAAGATTATTAAGATGTAGACAGAATAATACAATAGACACACATCTACATATAATGCAGATGAAAAAACAGTAGTGAAAGGATTTGCCAAGTCTTTTCAAATGTAGGAAGGACCTGTGTTTAATGACTTAGTTTATCTCAGTGTCTATAGCACCAATCAATTAAATAAGAATTCAGTCTCCTTAATTATCTTGGATTATGGTCTTAACCTGTGGGAAACATTTTAAATCGTTAAAATAACATTCTCAAGATATGTTAAAAATCAAATTGGATTTCCATGACAGGACAGACTGAAATGACATTCAATAAATATTATTCTCTTTTATTTTTTGTTACACAGAAGTACATGCTCAGTAAAGAAAAGTCAGTAAATGCATGTAAAAAAAAGGAAAAAAATAAATATAGGCATACCTCGGATAGACTGCAGGTTCAGTTTCAGGGCCGTGCAATAATGCGAGTACAGACATATCTTAGAGATATTACAGTTTTCATTGCAAACCACTATAATAAAGTGAGTATCACAATAAAATGAGTCATAATCTAATTGTTGCTGGAGGGTCTTTCCTTTAATTTGTAAAAAACGCAACACCTGTGAAGCACAATAAAGTAGCACATAATAAAACAAGCTATGCCTGTGAAATATCAGTATGTCCAGCAACATGAGATAATCTGTTGACTCTCTTATTAAAAATTACCTTTTCTAAAAGATAATTTAGAAATATGTATCCAAATCATTCACTATGTTCATACTTTTTGAGCAATTCCACTTCTAGAAAAATGTCCTAAGAAAATAATGTTACATACTCAAAGGAAGGTATTTTATGCTGTTTTATACAATTTTAAGCAAGCCCTGAATTTTCCATAAAGCGTTTTTACCAATTCAATTGTCCAAGTGAAATTTCTATTAAGTACTTATCAATGGCCATTCACTTCTTATGCAACACAACTAGTAAATGACAAAGCATGTTTTCTCTGTATTCTTTCTCCTTAAGCAGCACACAGTACAGTTGCAAATACTTGCAGGTGACATTTTTCTCTACTTGCTCTCAGCTCTTTAAGAGATAGAGGTTAGCTATATCTACTTTATAAATTTATGAAAATGGATTGGGCTAATGTAAACAACTATTATGGTTATATCTAAAAGAGCTGATTCTACTTATAAAGCATAATTGAGGGGAAGAAAACAAGAAGGATAATCATTTCGCTGTTCTTTTCTAAGGCAAATGCTGCCTGTGATGAAATAATGCTTGCAGAAGTAAAGAATGGATTTAGTTCTAGACATAGAAAAGCTACTAATTGGATGAAAAGAAAGTGAGGTTGTAAAAACTTTTTTCAGTTAGGCAGAAAAACACAAAAACAAAGGTCAAACATCAAAAAAGATTCTACCTAAAAGAAGAATTAATCCAAGTGTAGCTTTTATTTATTACTAATGTCTCAAAATAATCTTTTTAAAAATATTAGATTTTATTGTCTTTAAAATTACAACTACTGAAGTGATTGGCATCAGGACATGAGGATGAAAGAAGTAGAGTTCAAACATGTACAGCATGTAGTATATGCCACCATATTTTCAAATAGAAATCTGAACATGTGTGAAAATTTGAAACAAATTAGAAGAGCCAGAAGTTAAATCAGAGATGAAAATCTTTGAAAGCATCAAAAATTCCTTTGTCTAAAATAGTTCTCTTTCCTTCACTGTCATTAAAGCTGGCTCTACTAGAATAACTTCAAAATAATCTATTAGATTTTATCAGGACTGCCAGGTGTATCTTGGCTGTCATCAGCTGAAATAGTTGATGAGGTTTCAACTTTGTTTTTATATATGCAATATTTAGTTAATAATCATATGTATGTATGAGTCATTTAGCAGACGTATATTTACAATACAGTCTTTCTTCAGGAAATTTAGAACCCTGACTGAGAATATTCCAAGTGGTAAGGTTCTCTTATTTTTAGTCAAAGCTCCAGCATGTATCTTGCAGTGGTACAGGGAGACTTATTTGAAGAGTAGAGGCTCACAGGCATCTTGTATTATCATGGCCTAAAAACGACCTAGCAGCGTGGCACAGAAAGAGAAGCTGTGAAACGAGGCCCATATTTCTCTCCTTCATGGAGCCATTCAGCATCTCAGAGACTGCTCTCTGTGGAGAAACATCTATAAGGAGTCACTTGTCCCTATCAGAGAAAGGAGCATGCTTTTAATTCCTACCCAAACAAGAGAACTTTACTGAACATGTATTCTATTGATTCTTGCTTATAATATTAGCTAGCAACATCCATGAAATTATTTTATATACAATATTTTTTCTATTAAAGCATTGGTTATTTGGCCTAGATGACTTATACCCTCATGATCTCTATAGTCCTACTTCTCAAGATTTCTTCCACATCTTTTTTTACCCCAAGGGGAGAAAAATGAATTTAACACTTTCCAAATAGAGCTTAATTGCATAGAAAAAATGTTATACCTTTTAGAGTGTTAATTAGAGCCAGTAATAATATGACAAGTCTCATCTAAAATCCTTTCAAATTATTCTGTCAGTGTTGAAATGGTGTTGAGCTTTTGCATACTTGCCAAATATGCAAATTAATTTTTTTCTATGGATTTAAAGAGGGCATTGTGAGACTATTTCCCCTATGTGAATTGTATATTCTGATTCACATATAGGGATCTCTAATGAAGGTAAAGAGCAATACAGAAATCTCTCTGAATATACAGATGAGAGATGTTAGAAGCTTCATATAATTAGGGGGCCTCTTATTTAACCAGGATTTTTCTTCCCCGCTTCCACCTTATCCTTTTTCTCTTTCATTCTTTCTTTTCCTTTTATTTCTCATGACTTTTTCTTTCTAAAATATTGGTCTTGTTAGTAAGTAGTAGAAATTCATTTACCAAGATAATAATAGCCAGTAGAGTTAACATCTCAAATGTTATGAGTCAAATGGTGTCCTTTTCAAATTCTTATTTTGAAGTCCTAATGTCCAACACTACCGAATATGACTGTATTTGGAGACAGCATCTTCAAAGAGGTAATTAAGTTTAAATGAGGTCATTGGGGTGAGCTTAATCCAATATGACTGGTGACTGTGTTAAAAGAGAAGACTAAGACACAGATACACACAGACACCTCAACATAAAGACACTGGAGGAAGATGGCTGTCCTCAAGCCAAAGAGATGTGAGAAGGAACCAACACTTCTAACACCTTGATCTTAAACTTCTTATCCCGAAATAATGAGAAACAAATTTCTGTTGTTTAAGCCACCCAGTCTGTGGTACTTTGTTATGATAGTCCTAGCAAACTAATACATCAGGGTAATAGTTATATTTTCAAATAAAAACTGTGTAGCTACATGATTTACCTTGTCCCGGGAATCTGAAATTTGTGGAAGATACATGACTAGTCCAAGATTAACCAACCAGTATCACACCCATAGATGACATGGAGTCCATATTTTTACCATATATGCTTATCCCTTTGTCCACTCTCTTATAATCAGATACGCCTGAGAATCAAATACACAGAATTAGTACCATCCCATCCTCTTCTTTATAAATGCTTGTTTTGTATTCTGCAGGCTTCCGAGGATGGAAAACAAAATCTGGGGGTATAGAACAAAAGCTGGCACTATGAGTATTTTAAGATAAATATGCACAACTAAAAATAAAGTTCTAAAGCTTCAATTTAAGCTTTACCAATATCATATGATTGTTACCACTTTAGTGCTCATTCTTTGAAAAGGGTAGGGATGGGAAGTTTAACCTAAAAAAAATCGTTGGTGTAATAAACAAATTTTAGGACTGAGAGTTTAAAGAACTGATTTATAATCAGGTTTTCTGATTTTGCCAATTTTATTATAACCAGCTGGAAGATCAAAAGCATCTATTATGAATTCCTGAACTTCCTACCCTATAGGCCTCTCCATTCTAAACCGTCCAGACAATTCAGTAAAAAGTGTGTACATTGACTGCTAAACAAGGTATAGACAGTAGAGAACATTGCTTATATTCTAAGAGACTAACCTTTTAAATGTATTTTTGGAGGTTTTGACATTCTGATTGTGGACCATTGCTAAATACTCAGTTCAAATCAATGACTATTTATTGAACTTTGAGGACCACACGTTTCTTTTACAACTCTAGTGCCTGGAATGTGCACCCAGGAGGTTCCCAAGCTCTTCTTCACCCACTGATCTCCAGTTTATAGGACTCAGCCTATCCTTTGGTTCCATTGTTTTCTATTGCGGGAAATTCTTTACTTATCTAAGGGACCCCTGTGAGTAGCAGGGTCCTGCTTTGGTCTGGACAGTACTTACTTTTAGAATCTCAAAATTTGCTCTAAAAGCTTCCTGAATACAGACTGCTGCATTTGAGAAAATATTCAAATGTCATTTTGATTTTGATTCAAAATCTTATTTTAACTATTATTGTATCATTCTAGTTTGGCTATTTGGTATTTTCATTAGAATAGATTTGTTCAGGCATTTACATTTTTTTCTGTTTTCTTACCCATAGTTTTCACTTTTACTAATTTTATTATTCTCACTCTCTTATTAATGAAACAGACTGATTCAGACAGTAGAATTAATTTTTTTGTAGGGGGAAAAAAGTTAGAATAAGAAGGAGCACCTTTGAAGAACTCACTTATCTTTCTCCATTTAGCCTGGATTTTGAATTGTTTATTTCCCAGACTTGTTTCTGAAACTATAAATTACAGTAGAAATACTTTTCAAAGACAAAACTGTTGGAGACTCTGCAAAGAAAATAAAAACTTGAGAACTTTCATCCAATAGGAAATAGATTTGTGGACCCTTTGGGGAAAATTAGACTACTCTGGTGACCACATTAGTTTTATACTATATTCCTCAAAGTTGTTGTCCTTTCAGCAGTAGAAAGAACTTTGTGTCCTGCTGTTTATATTCAGTGACAAAATGATGATTCAAGTGAAACTTTAAAATAAATGCAGCCTTATAAGTGCTCAGAAGTAGCACCAGGAATAGAGTTGATTACAGAAGTGGGAAAAATTTTGGCAACATGAAGAGCTAGTTACAAAAATTTATAATCAAATCACTGTCATATTTTCTACCACAGGACACAGAAAATAGAGAAGCTTGATTTCAACACTGGGCAGATTCAAAACACAGGATACACTGTACAAATAAATACTATAACAGAGCATTCATGAAGTAGGTAATAATAATTTATTAATAACAATTTATAACAATAAACTATTTATTTTATAGCCCTAAAATAGGGCTATAATTTATTAATGAATATTTAAAGTTTTGATAAAAGATAATAATTTGCCAGAATTAATGCCAGTTTTACAACTAGATACTCATATTTGGATAATCAATAGAACAGATGATGATAATATAACAGTTCTTATTGTATGTAAATCAAGACTTTTAAAATCGAATTGAAAGTTACACTAAGATATTAATTTGCTGTCCCTAAACATCAGATACTCAATTCTTTGCTGATAGATTATCACAAAATATGCATACATCAATATCTGAACAAGTAAATTTGCTGAATAAAACTAATGATGAGAAAGATTTTTCTGAACTTACTAAATGTCACTGTATAAGTTATAAAGCTCGTGCTCCAAAGCCCAAGTCTATCTTTCTTTATTTTCTCTCTGCTACTAGGACCTCTCTGGGCTGGGATCCAAAAACTATGGTTCCTTTTCTCAGTTGACTTTTTGTTGGATTCTGCCCATTGAAGATCTTCCAGGCATAGGGGAGGGCAGGGGAGAGGGATTTGATCTTTTTACTTGAAGGTTGTTATTTTCATTGTTATGGGACTCCAGCCATCTTCCTTTAAGCCAGCAGCAGCAATTGGTTCCAGCCTGTAGCTACTTTCTGTATTTCCAGAAACAATCTAGTTCTGCCCTCAGAGTTTCCAGGACCAGGAGGGCAGGAACCTTCTCATCAGATATCTGAGGCCCAATGATGTGAGACACTTCTCCTAGGCTTCAGAGTTATCAGCACTGGCCATCCAGGCAGTGCCCCTTTCTCATGGGTCTGATTGCAGCTCTGAGCTCCTGAGATGCCACTATGAGCTGATGGCACCCTATCTTTAGAAGTGCAAATGCCAACACTAAAGGAGTCTTGTTTTAAGGTATTAGGTTCTGGTAACCTAAACCTTTGGCTTTATTTGCTCCTGTCTTAGGGGGTAATACCTGCTTCTTGTACTTATTAATCTTTGTGTTTTCCCATTATACTCTTTTATTATAGGAAAGAGGCATGACAACTACATAGATTGACTAAATATTAAACCAAGTGGACTTCCAAGCCTGTTATGCACCATTAGACTCAGAACCTGGTTGATGAGCCTTATGGCCAGACCACAGGGAACCTACAGAACAAAAGAAGATTCTTGCTGAAATTACCAACAACTGCTTACCCTTACCTTTAAAGCTTACCCATACCATGAAAGGGAAACAGGAAAACAATGACTTTAAGCTGTACCTCCACAAGTTAAAGATAAATTGAACCATTCATTCCATTCTTGACTCCCCATAATCAGTAATTTTTTTATAGAAACTAAGCAACAGACATAAACCCAGTTTCTCAAACACTCGGGTCTCATTCTCTGACTCTGAGAGGAGACCACGCTCTGTTTATGGAGCGATGTTCCTTCTCTAATAAACTTTTCTTTGTCTCCAACTCTGACTCACTCTTGAGTTCTTTCCTGTGTGACACCAATAACTCAGTGGGCATAGGACTTGAGACCCCCTCAGGGGTTTTCTTCCTATCCTGCATCACTTTTTCAGTACTTCAGTACAATTTAACCATTTCTTATTTAAATTCTCTCTGTTAAAAAACTTACTATTGCTCCAGTTTTTCTGACTAAAATTTTATTGATATACTCAGCGAATGGATAAAAGATAGTTAAGACTATTCTGAACTAATGAAAAAAATTACAGTTTACAAAAAGTTTTTCTTAAGAAAATAAAAACAGAGTGAAAAAAGAAAGCTTTTAGGTCATTAGCCTTATTTAATACCTAAAATAATGAATAACAAACATATTTTAATAAAATGAAAAATAATTTTTCTAGTATTCTCCAGTGTTATTTTTGTAGTTCTTTCAACCAGGAAGAAAAAGTAAACTTTAGTCTTTACCTCACTAACTGATTTAGAAATTTGAAATAGGAGAATATGAACAAGAATTTTTAAATTCTTTTAGTATTCCACTGTGAAAATTCTGCTTAAACTTACAGATGCATAGAATTCTAGTTTACTGTTTATGGCTGACAAAAGTCTGCCACTGAATAATCTTACTAGGTAGTGTAACAAAGTCAATGTACAAAGATAATTTGATTGAAAACATGTTTTCTCTAAATTACAGATTTTCAAAAACTCAAGATAATGTCTTGTTTTTCCCTACCAGTATGTAAAACAAGAAAATGTACAAAGATTTAGAACCTACCACCTCCCATAGGGAAAAAGAAAAGGAATAATATTTCTTGAGCACTAACTTGAAACAAGCAATATGCTCATTGATTCATGTAGCATTCAATCCTCACATTAATGTTTAAGGTATGAGTCATTAGTCACTTTCTCCATTTTACTTGAAACATGAGGAAACTGAGTCCTTGGAGAGCTTTTAAGTGTTGGTCCCAGATTTGAACCAGATCTCCTGCCTCTAATCCCTGTGCTTTTTCTATTAATGCGTTCTTAGATTAATTGGTACCCTATACAGTCATTACACAAAAGGAGTCAAATCTTTAGTTGCCAACATGTGTAATTTTCTCTATTATGCAACATTTCAGAATGTGCTAATTCATCACACTGTTGTTCCCAGGGGTATTTCTCATCACCTTCCTCTACCTCCTCCTCTTCTCCAGCTCCAGTTCCTTTTCTACCTCTAGCTTGTCTTATTCGTCATTGATTTCTCAAATGTTTGTATTTAAAATCATTGAAAAAGTTCAAGAATTGCTTTCCTACTAATGTGTAGTTTTGTTTTTTGAGTTTATGTAGTACATAGCATTTATTATATATGTATATTATATACGTATATATTTATGTGCATATTCACAGATAAATATAAGTACATATATATGTACAACATACTACATCTTTATATACATGAATTTTTGATATATGTACATTTATTTATGGTTAACTCAGTGGTTTGTAGGAATTTATAACAACAGCTATAATTTTCATCGCCTATATTAGTTTCTAAAATGGCCAATCTCACAGAAGATTCATTTGATTTTTAACTGGCATATACTCTAATTTAAAGTACATGATTTTAATTAGGAATATCAAATTAAATACTCATTCGTGTCACAATGAACATTTTGTTTAGTATCAATTGTTGAGAAAAGTTTTAACTTATACCCTTTTCATAAACTGTCAAGTCTATTAATATTTAGATCTCATGATTTTTTGAACTAATTCTAGTAATTTAATAGAGCTATTATTTGATTGCTTCAGTTGTTGCATACATCCTTGGTTGTTTTTTAAAACAAAAAATTACTTATTTTGAAACACTTAAACTTTGAAAGTTCTTGACCTATGTCTTCAATTCTTTGACATTTAAATTTTAAAAATATTGCAGCGTTTTTCACCTGATTTAACATTTTAACTTTTAGAGCTAGCAGATTTTAAAAATCTCAACATGGCAAGAGGAGATTTGACATGCATTAACACTAACTGTTTACTTAAAAAAAAAAGAGGAATACCCAGAGGGCAAAGTACCAGACAGTTTCTATCAAGGGAGTGTGCTGAATTCAGAGGAACTAGCATGAAAAGTATTGAATTCATAATGCTAGATTTAAAGCTAGATTTTAAGTGATCAAAAAGACAAATGGCCACTTCTATCAACTTCTTCAGTAAATACAGAATGTTCACAAGAAAGAAAAATAACATCAAGTGGTTAAAGTAGGATTTTGATTTTCTAAAAGTAATTACTCCGTGTAAGACTCCTGACTCATCACCTCCATGATTGGTGTCATTGCATAGGATCAGAAAGTATCTTTTCCCCTATCTCCAAACATCTTCCCCAAGCCCCATATCCAACAGACATTGGCCCACCATTATATTATGCTTTTATGATTACGACCAGTCTAGACCAGTTTATCAACCAATCTTAGAAAGTTATACATGACTGGAAAGGTTTAAGGTGCATTAGGTAACATAAACATGCACATGTTGCTACTACAATTTAATTCCATATGATCACCAACTGTAGCTGTCAGAAAATTCTATCACGCAATGATCGTATTTACAAATTTATCTTTTCTTGCAGAAAAGTAATACAATATAACAACGACATTAAAGTAAGTATATGCATCAGAGCCAAAGACTCTCTCCTTAACAAAGGACACAAAGATGTCAGGTGTGGGGTCCTATCGTCCTCCCTTCTGTAGGGGCTGTCTACTTTCTTTCTCGGATTAGAAGAAACCTCCTATGAACAGAACCAAGGAGCATAAAATGGAGTTTAGGTCAGGTTTCTTATACTCTGATGGTCAAGCAGGCTATTCTTGTCAGGTAATCATCCCAGTGATATAAATCTGAGGGTCTGTCTCACCTCAGGCGAGGTGGAAATCATTGATCTCACAGTTACCTACAAACAATGATGACAAGCTGATACAAACACCTCTGAAATTTATCTCAGACTCATGACTCTAGAGCAACAGTATTAATCAGTATGTTTCATTCCTTGACCAGGCATCAGAGACGTGCATGTAGATCTCTTACTCTAGCACAACAACTAAGTCTAAATCCAAGATTTACTAAAATTAACCAATATTTGGCAGAGTGTTTCTAAAAAATAATTTTTTGTGAGGTTTAGTGACTCTCATGTTCCCTACTTGTTTTTGCTCCCTGGTTCAGAGTAATGACAATAGGAGTTCACACCTGATCTATCAGGACCCTTTGTTTGGGAGACAATCTTTGGTTGTGATGCTTTACTTTACTGTTGTTGCTATGTTGTATCATTTTCTTGCAATAAAACCTAAATTTGTAAATATTATC
>NW_011888806.1:7416677-7419777 GCF_000151845.1 Pteropus vampyrus | reverse complement strand
AACATCAAGTGGTTAAAGTAGGATTTTGATTTTCTAAAAGTAATTACTCCGTGTAAGACTCCTGACTCATCACCTCCATGATTGGTGTCATTGCATAGGATCAGAAAGTATCTTTTCCCCTATCTCCAAACATCTTCCCCAAGCCCCATATCCAACAGACATTGGCCCACCACTATATTATGCTTTTATGATTACGACCAGTCTAGACCAGTTTATCAACCAATCTTAGAAAGTTATACATGACTGAAAGGTTTAAGGTGCATTAGGTAACATAAACATGCACATGTTGCTACTACAATTAAATTCCATATGATCACCAACTGTAGCTGTCAGAAAATTCTATCACGCAATGATAGTATTTACAAATTTATCTTTTCTTGCAGAAAAGTAATACAATATAACAACGACATTAAAGTAAGTATATGCATCAGAGCCAAAGACTCTCTCCTTAACAAAGGACACAAAGATGTCAGGTGTGGGGTCCTATTGTCCTCCCTTCTGTAGGGGCTGTCTACTTTCTTTCTCGGATTAGAAGAAACCTCCTATGAACAGAACCAAGTAGCAAAAAATGGAGTTTAGATCAGGTTTCTTATACTCTGATGGTCAAGCAGGCTATTCTTGTCATGTAATCATCCCAGTGATATAAATCTGAGGGTCTGTTTCACCTCAGGCGAGGTGGAAATCATTGATCTCACAGTTACCTACAAACAATGATGACAAGCTGATACAAACACCTCTGAAACTTATCTCAGACTCATGACTCTAGAGCAACAGTATTAATCAGATGTTTCATTCCTTGACCAGGCATCAGAGACGTGCATGTAGATCTCTTACTCTAGCACGACAACTAAGTCTAAATCCAAGATTTACTGAAATTAACCAATATTTGGCAGAGTGTTTCTAAAAAATAATTTTTTTTGTGAGGTTTAGTGACTCTCATGTTCCCTACTTGTTTTTGCTCCCTGGTTCAGAGTAATGACAATAGGAGTTCACACCTGATCTATCAAGACCCTTTGTTGGGAGACAATCTTTGGTTGTGATGCTTTACTTTACTGTTGTTGCTATGTTGTATCATTTTCTTGCAATAAAACCTAAATTTGTAAATATTATCATTTTGGGTCTCATAGGTTTTCTTTGGCAATTAAATCCATTGGACTTGCCACCATTAGAGCACACTCTCTAATTATATTGTAGATAGCTACTTATTCTGCCTATTAATAGATTCAGTCCTCATTATAAATAAATAAATAACGCCTCATAAATAAAATCAAGCATAATGTCAAAATGAGAAACAGAGTTTTAAAGCATAACTTTATGCCTTTTTTTTTAACCACATCTACCACCATGTTCATCATTCTTGCAATTTATACTCCAACAATTAAAACAAACAAACAAACAATAACTTGGAGTTCCCAGAACAACATACAATGAATTTCCTTAAACCTGCACTTAAATCAAATTCTTCGTCAGTTTGAAGTTTCTTTTCTTCTTGTCTGAAAGGGACCTCAGCATTTCTTTTCCATTTATACCTCATAGCAGACTTTTTTTTGTCCACAGCCTCCTCCCATGAACATCTCTGTGCCCTTTCTGGTCACACCCTGGCCTTATGTAATTGGATTAGGAGTGGATTCATGACATATGTTCAGCTATTCACCATCTCTCTTCAGGGAATTGTAAAGACAGAACATCTGGCTAGTCTCCTGGACTAAATTTAATAACTGAAATTTGTCAGAAAATTATCATTTCTACCCAGATTCCATTAAGAGATGAGAAAGAGAAAGTGAACATAGTATGGTCAAAGGCAATAAAGAAAATTTTAAAAGCTTCACATTTATGTTCAATCAAGGTGAGACAGCTTAATCAAGTGATGCCCTTAGCTGACGTTTGCCTCACCCTTCTGGAGCCATGAGTCCCTGAGGCAGAGCTTGGTCCTATTCATGTCCTCATTCACAGTTCCTAGCCCAAACCTTAACTGTAGAAAAACTGTCTCCAAAAAACAGGGGATGTACCTTAATTAACTTTTACACAGTATACTATGGTTTTATCAAAGGGATTGTTTAACTAAGATGCCTATATATGAAAATATTTCTTATTCTTTTCAGTCCTTACAATCCTAGACTGGTCTGTAGCCTCTTTTTTTGTTGACAATCCTCTACAGTTTGAAATCCTCCAACCTTAAGTTTCTGGAACATGGTTCTTCCCTACTTCTCTGTTTCTTAATAGTCCTCTTTATACACTCCTCTTTCTCTATTCATTACTGCTTTAAAACTCGCTTATCCTAATGTTTTCATTTTTGTGAATGGCAACTCCAACACTAAACTCCTCAAAATAAACACATCTAATTTATCCTATGGTCATCTCTTTCTTCACTCTTCAAATACAGTTAGTCAGTAAGTTCTTAAAATCTACCTCCTTAACATTTTGCCCATCACTGATTACCTTCCATTTTCCATTTCAAAGTCTAAATTTGTGCCTGTTTCACTTTTCTGGATCTCTGAAATAATTTTTGTGGCCCAAGGGCAAGCACCTCCCTACTTCAAATGTCCACCACATTGCGACCAGGCTGATTTTAATTCCTCTGACCTGACACGCATCAGAGACTCACCATTGTTTATAGAGACATGCCAATAATCCTTTTGGGGCTTTGCCCTGTGTGTACTTTGTCTAGCCTCATCCATGTCTCTTCTTATGTTCTATTCCTGTTCTACTAAACAGTTATACCTTTCTGAATGTGCATAGTTATTTTATACCTTCATGCCCAGGCCTGGTATAGTTTCCCCTAAATTGTCAGAGAAACAATGGCTTATCTTCCAGGACTCAGCTCAAGTCATTTCTTTCATAAATCCATTCTTCTCTCTCCATCCCCTCATACTCGATCACTTCCTCTTTTGTGCCTTCACAGTAACTTGAATCTAATTCCAGCATCTTGTAACACTTGTGCCTTTATTTGGCTACATGTTTGTTTTTTTCAGTGTCTCTGGCTCCAAACATTGCCAGGGCTTACTCAAATAGTACATATTAGGTGGTCAATAATAGTTTGTTGAAGGACTAAATGAACATGTTAAAAAGAACACCATAACTATATGGCTATACCCAATAA
>NW_011888806.1:7411991-7416627 GCF_000151845.1 Pteropus vampyrus | reverse complement strand
CTCTTCAAATACAGTTAGTCAGTAAGTTCTTAAAATCTACCTCCTTAACATTTTGCCCATCACTGATTACCTTCCATTTTCCATTTCAAAGTCTAAATTTGTGCCTGTTTCACTTTTCTGGATCTCTGAAATAATTTTTGTGGCCCAAGGGCAAGCACCTCCCTACTTCAAATGTCCACCACATTGCGACCAGGCTGATTTTAATTCCTCTGACCTGACACGCATCAGAGACTCACCATTGTTTATAGAGACATGCCAATAATCCTTTTGGGGCTTTGCCCTGTGTGTACTTTGTCTAGCCTCATCCATGTCTCTTCTTATGTTCTATTCCTGTTCTACTAAACAGTTATACCTTTCTGAATGTGCATAGTTATTTTATACCTTCATGCCCAGGCCTGGTATAGTTTCCCCTAAATTGTCAGAGAAACAATGGCTTATCTTCCAGGACTCAGCTCAAGTCATTTCTTTCATAAATCCATTCTTCTCTCTCCATCCCCTCATACTCGATCACTTCCTCTTTTGTGCCTTCACAGTAACTTGAATCTAATTCCAGCATCTTGTAACACTTGTGCCTTTATTTGGCTACATGTTTGTTTTTTTCAGTGTCTCTGGCTCCAAACATTGCCAGGGCTTACTCAAATAGTACATATTAGGTGGTCAATAATAGTTTGTTGAAGGACTAAATGAACATGTTAAAAAGAACACCATAACTATATGGCTATACCCAATAATTTAAAGGTGATACACATAGAATATCACTAATAACAAAAACTTTAATTTTAAATGAAACTATTAAAAATTTAATAATTATCAAGTATCTATTCAATGCCAGACATGGTGTTGAATATTAGAAGTACAAATATATGTCAAACATATTTGAAGGCAATGAAAAGGGTAATCATATAATTTATTATTCAAATCAGTCACTTCTAAAAGTGAAATGGGGAACTACAAATAATCACATTAGGAAGGCAGATGTGAAACTGGACTGTCTACATTTGGACAAACTGGGATGTATGTCTACTCTAGTGACAGGGAGAATGGGAAGTGGTTCAAACAAGAGAGAAATGTAATAGAATTCATAGTGTTTAAAGAACACACTGATGTTATCTTATATGTGTTTGGAGGGAATGAAAACCACATTCAGGAACACCTATTAGGAAGGTGTTATAATTGTTTAGAAAGAAACTATGAGGGCTAAAGTGAAGACACTGGTAGTGAGAATGTAAAGGGAGAAAATAAATTTGAGCAACAGAAGAGATGCAATGGGTACGATTTAAAGATAGTGTAGATGTGAAAACTGAAGGAGAAGAAGTCAAAATGGCTTTCCGATTTCTGTGTTGGAAGTCTGTGAAGATGTTAAGGGACTACAACAAGAAGAAGGCTTCAAGACGTATTTGTTAATACTTTTAGCATTAATTTCTTATTTAAAAAAGAATAAATGAGACAAATCTATTTTGCTATTAAATATGTGAAAAGGTGATCTGAACTAATTTGAATAAAGCATGTACTTATAATATTTATAAAACATATGAATGTTTATTGCCTTTTGAAAATGTATTTAGCAGTTTTAAAATAGATTTAAATTTTATTATCCCCAATTAAAAATCTTTACTGATCTGTCAACCAGTAAAGTTGGCCTTCATATTCAAAAGCCATTGTGTGTACTATTCTGTTATTATACCTATGACTATTTGAGTGCATAGTCCTTTAATTCAGGAAACATATCCTATCATTTTTTCCACCCAGTGCTTTGTCATATGCCTAAAGCCATTAGGTACTCAATAGATATTTGTGAATTGAAGTAAGCACCGTGCATACACTATATTTGCTGTAAAAGGCATTTATTTCAAAGAAGTAAGTTAGAATGCTGGTTCACTGTGTGCTCCTTATGTGCTGTGTACTGAATTGGAGCAAAGACCTGCCTACAATCTAGTGACAGAGACAGTCAATAAAAAATACTATATAAATAATAAAGTGGTAATTAATTTAACAATAAATAAAGCAGAGAAATAGATTGAAGAGTTCCTGGAGGGAAGGGAGTGGATATATTTGATGAGATGGTCAAAAAAGGACTTCTGAGAAGGTGATATCTAAAAAGACTCTACTGAAGAAATGGTGTGAAGATGTGAAAATATGAAGAAATGCTGTTCTAGCAGAAGAAACAGCGTGAACACAGGGCCACCACTGCTAAAACAGCGAATCTTCCATTTCTTACAGAGGCTTGTCTTTGGAGTGATGGTATTCGGAGCTTCTCTGGGTTCCCTAGTAGAAATGGAGGCTCCAATTTTGGGATTGGGAAAGAAAAGAGGACTGTTTGACAGGCATATCTGATGGAAGGAAAGGCAGTGCAGGCAAAGGGCTCCAGAGAAAAGGGTCTGTGAGGATGCGGGAGGAGACTAGGGATCCAGGAGAAAAGGGTGGGAGAGTAAGAGGAGAAACATATTGGTAGAAAACAGGCTAATTCCAGATTTACATTAGGGTCTGGGGATGAGCATTTGCCTAAAAATAGAATGAAATACAGGAAATGTGTTGTGAAAAAAAATTACGGCTTTATTTTTAACAATATAGTTCCATCTGGTTTCTACAAGAAGAAACATTTATAGGTAAAGAAAGTATTTATTGATATCAGATATCTTTTTTCCTCTACCTGATATGTAAAGTGTTTTAGTTGTTTTTTCTCTAAATACACTAAATTCGTGGTTCTCAGTGGGTGTGGGCTAGGGCCAAAGAACACGTGTTTCTAACTCATTCCCCAGGTGATGCTGCTGCTATTGGCCCAGGAACCACACTTAGAGAATCACTGCACTAAACTGACTGAAATGTCCAAGTAGCAATGTCAAATAAACACGAATTAAAGTAAATGACAATTTTACTACTTTAATTTTAATTTCTTCTAGCACCTTAGATAATTTTATGAAAATTATCCTTTTCTTATATTAATCCGATGAATAAGTAAGTTATAAATACTATCATTACAGCCCCCAAATGAAAGTGAAGATTGCTAACACCAGTAATATCCTATATTACTGATATCCTATTATAGCTCAGCCTGTGACCTAATTGCTTTAAATCAATTAACCTCATTCAATCCTCTGTGTTGTATTGGGTATTAATAATATCATTCACTTTGCAGATAAGGAAACAATATCACAAAGGAAAGAGCTAGGTTGGGGATCATGGACATAACCTAGAACTACTGCTCCTCTTTTTCTAGTACTAATGTTACCTGCTCTGAAATGTCAGGTCCTTCTGGCAGTATCGGTGTAACAGGATGCAGTTAATCCAATGAAAAAATATTGAGCTGCTGTAAATTTAAAGGCACTGGGTAGTTTACTTTCACAGTCCACAATTTGTTCCCTAGACAATAAGAGAGACAGTGTAAACTCCTGTTTATGGGTTCTGTAGCACAAATCCCAAATGGCAATGAAGGAGCTATATCTCATGAAAGTATGACAATGCTCCAAACTTCAGTTTGAAGGCTACCCTCCTCTCACAAATCAGGGGAGTTTTGTGGCTGACACCAGTCATTAAACAGAGGTCTCAAAGCAGGGAAAAAGTAAGATTTAGCCTTTCTAGGTGGTTTTTAATTAGGCACCTTTTCACATTCCTTGCGCTCTCTGTTGACATAGGAGGTGAACATGCGCAACTTAGGTCTTTGTAACTTCAAATAGGTAGTGAGGGAGCTAAAAATTATAATTTAAGGAAAGTAGTTCCTTAGGCATTATTTATAAGATGATCAGAAAGGGACAAGGATTGAAAAAGAGGAGGATGAAAAAACACTCTTCATCATATACATAGTGCTTTGAGATTCACTTTGGACAGCAGTGATCAATGTGTTCACAGGTAACAGTAGAAGTGTTTGAACTAGAAGGCATCCTTTGCCCTGCCTGACCCACAGCCAGTGTGTCATCAATCAAACAAACCTCCAGAGGCAGCCACACCTGTCTGCTCTGAGCACTTTCCAGACAGTTGCTTTACCTTACCCGTGGGTCTTTCTGATCAATGTCCTCTCTTGCTTCTCCTCAATGTGGTGAAGTCATGTTTTCGTTTGTTGGTCCTAAACCAGCTCGAGGTGGGAATGGACACTTTTTCACAAATGCCTCTCAATATATTGCTTACTTATAATCTATCATTGGGGTCAATATGTAGATTATGATGTATTCAATAAACAAGAATCACCATGTGGCTATACGAGGTATACAAGGGGAGTATTTTTTTAAAAATCCAAGGCTATCCTTGCTTCCTCAAGAAGCTTACAAACTAGTAGAGGATGAAAAGCACATACAAGGATGATGTTAATATGAAGTAGAGTGTACTAAGTATGTACCAGGAAGTCTTCCTCTGTATCTAAACAATTAAAAAACTTACCGTTATTAAACATTGTTTATATGTAGTCTTTGATTTATAGAAGTTTAAGTTATTTTATATGAAAATCTCTTTATTTTTAGAAATCTTGGGTCCTGGAACTTAATAGGCATGTATTGTGTGATTAAGTTTTCTTTAAAAGGAAATGAGGAGATCATTTATTACTATAAGGTTTAAGAAAAAATTCACAAGAGAGATCTTTCATCTAGATTTTTATGGATAATTGAAAAGAAGATAATGGAGAAAGGGTAGGTATTTTAAGTGAAAG
>NW_011888806.1:7392668-7411941 GCF_000151845.1 Pteropus vampyrus | reverse complement strand
AGTCATGTTTTCGTTTGTTGGTCCTAAACCAGCTCGAGGTGGGAATGGACACTTTTTCACAAATGCCTCTCAATATATTGCTTACTTATAATCTATCATTGGGGTCAATATGTAGATTATGATGTATTCAATAAACAAGAATCACCATGTGGCTATACGAGGTATACAAGGGGAGTATTTTTTTAAAAATCCAAGGCTATCCTTGCTTCCTCAAGAAGCTTACAAACTAGTAGAGGATGAAAAGCACATACAAGGATGATGTTAATATGAAGTAGAGTGTACTAAGTATGTACCAGGAAGTCTTCCTCTGTATCTAAACAATTAAAAAACTTACCGTTATTAAACATTGTTTATATGTAGTCTTTGATTTATAGAAGTTTAAGTTATTTTATATGAAAATCTCTTTATTTTTAGAAATCTTGGGTCCTGGAACTTAATAGGCATGTATTGTGTGATTAAGTTTTCTTTAAAAGGAAATGAGGAGATCATTTATTACTATAAGGTTTAAGAAAAAATTCACAAGAGAGATCTTTCATCTAGATTTTTATGGATAATTGAAAAGAAGATAATGGAGAAAGGGTAGGTATTTTAAGTGAAAGGAAAAGATGTGTAGAGCAGATCTTGAGAACTCACAGTCTTTGCTTTGTTATTAAAATAGACTAAATTTGGTCAATAAGAAAGAATATACTGTTAGATGGCCAGTTACTCCACTGCATTTTCACAAATGCAGGAATTTTATTTTAATTCTTTGCAAATAAAAGTGTTCAGTCCACAGTTTGGAGTACAGTGTGCTTTTGATGGGTATTGAGCTTTAAAATCTCTGAACATGTTTGTGTGTATGTGTCTATGTGTGAGTGCTGGTGGGGAGTGCATCAGAGAGGGCCCGTACATGTACAGAATGTACAGAAAAAGCTGATGGTGCTTCATGGAATGAATTGTGCAAGTAACAATAAAGGCTAGAGACTATATGGGAACAGATGTCAAATAGTCTAGATCAAGAGCAAGCTGAACTGGAAGATACGAGTGAAAGGATGGGGTTGAATGTGAACGACCAATCTGTACCTCAACAACAAAAATACATTTCTGAGTTAATTTTTTTTCTTGTGTATCTGGAAAAATGATGGTAGCTTTAATCGTGAAAAAGAAAGTGGGGAAAAACTCGAGTTATGAAGAAAGCTGAATTAGTTTTTCTTTTCTTTTTTTTAAAAAACAACATTTTAAAGAATTGCTGAGATATTTTTTTTCCATACTTGTCTTTCAAAGCCAGAAATTGCTATTTATGAATATAGGATGTGCTTTCTCTGAGACAGCCTGGCTCAGGAGCTAAGAGGTCATGAAACTTTATAATTTCCGAACACATGGTGAACCCTTGATATCCAATGGTCTTGCTATTTACTTTAAATGCTGAGTGTAACCATGTGTGGGAGGTGATATGAACCAACTTGAGGTAAAGTTGATAAGGCTGAATATGAATGACTTAAAACAACAGTCATATTCAAACCATTTTTACTATCTGTATGTAATAGTATTAATATATCAGTAACTTTGAATACACATTTGTAATATATTTAATTCTGAACATTTTACAAAACTTATTCATTGAAATAAGTAAAAAAAATGAAAAAAAATAGATAAAAAGTACAGAGAGTTTCTGTATATTTTTCATTCAGTTTTCCCTAATGTTAACATATAACCAACCACAGTACATTTATCAAAAAACTGAATATTTAAATTTGGATTTTAATATACAAAAGTTTCAACTGTGGTCAAAAGTTTAAAACTTGTGCTATCTTTCACAACTTTATATCCATTTCTATGTATGCATATATCATAAACAAAATATTGGTTTTTCAAATATACGGACTATAACATTTTATGGGCTATAAAAACATAATTCTAATCTATAAATTACTTTAAATTGCTAGTGACATTAGAATTGACCATATTCTCTTTGAGATGGCTTATATCCAGTGAAATAAATTTATTCTGATAGTAAATTGCAAATGAAAATTATTAGTTGAAACAATAAATTGAAATTTAGATTTTTTCTGTTTAGACCTTTAAATTTTCTTTCCAATTATTGATTGTGAAAACAAGATGAAAATTTAATTAAATCCAATGAATTACAGAACTGCTAAAAATTTATCAAATTAGTCAAAACTATGTTTTTTTGCCAACGGAGCAACAAATATTTCTTTATACTTCGGCTATTAAGCAAACCATGCAGCAATTTTTTAAAATACATGGTTTGAAATGTATCATTTACTCTGTGAAAATAGTACATACACTTCAATCATTATAGTTACCATAACAACAGACTGTAATGCATTTTCTTTTATTTTGGTTTCAATAAATTTAATTGGATTTGATTGCCAAAACCAAAAATGAGAGAGATTGAGAGAGAGAGAGAGAGAGAGATTTAATACAGCATTTGTACTGCCACTCAAAGTTATAAAGAACTAGGTTTGTGTCTACTCTGACTTTTTGATATTGGTTCCATAGGTCTCTGTGTTAATAATATCTAGGATAACATCCAGGTAGAGTGGAGAAAGGTACATTTTATATAGTCTTTTGCAGTTTGATATGACATGAGATTAAGTTCTGGCCAATTCAGTGGTAGCATAAGTGTCATACCACAGCTTCTTCAAAGATAGCTGGTGTAGTACAAATGGATAGTTACCAAATAGACATGGAGATATAAAGTGTAGCATAAGGAAAATAGTTAATAATGTTATAATAAATATGTAAGAGAGAAGAGGAGTACTAGAGTTAATGGGGTGATCACTTTGTGAGTTATATAGATCTCTAATCACTATGCTGTACAATTGAAATTGGTATATTATTATATGCCAACTATAATTGAAAAATAAAACTCATTGAATTGTACAATATAAATATGAGCAACTAATTGTCTATTATATTTCAATAAAGCCAGAAAAAAAAAGATAGCTGATGCATACCATTTGGCCTCCTTTTCTTCTTCATGTATTTCTTAATTCTACCTCTTGAAACATAAATATATGGAGAAAGTGCTTACTGCCATTTTGAACCCCGAGGACATGGGACATATACTAGAGATAGCAGATCAGTGGATTAGATATAGCTTTGGTCTTTGAGAACTTTCTGGAACAGAGTTGTCATGCCAGCACCCGACTGTCTCTAAATTTCTCCTCAAGAGAGAAATTATTTCTATTTTACTTAAGTCATTGCTATTTTGCATTTTTCTGTTGTTTATAGTTGAAATCCTAGTGTGCCACATCTCTATGAAAAGTGGAAATAGAAAAGATGGAATTACATATCTCTATTGTTCAAGAAAAATTGACCTTCATGTACATAATGTGTCACCTGTGAACACTTGAGTTTGCTGTCTCTGCTGCTGCCATTATTCTCTTCATGGACTCTAGATTGTTAGCAGGATGCCAGCAGCTGTGTCAGTTCCACCAACCTTGCCTATACCTGAGCCCCACTCATGGCTTTCAATCCACCTTATATGCTACTGAGTTTTGTCTTGGTTTGTTGGTTTGTTTGTTAGTGAAAAATCATAACATCTCAAAATAGTAACACCCTGGAATTTTGCACAACCAAGGATAGAGAATGATTTACTTAAGACTTTATTTTTTTAATTCTGGGAAAATAGATAAAGACAGTTAAATCTTATTCTTGATATTACTAAATCAGCACAGCAAATACATACTGTTTATAGTATAGTCAAAATAATTAAAGAAACTATTTACATAAATTCAGTAGAGAAGTGAAAAGAATGAATGTATAAACTGTAGCGGGGGCCTCTTCTAAGCTTCATATGAAGAAATATTCTGAAATAGAAAAAATATATTAAATGGCAATAAAATATTTTAGTCTTATTCAAAATCTATTTTGTGGAGCATAATAAGAATTTGAAAAGAATGAGATAGGAAATAGAAAGGATAACATTAATATTTTGTTAAGTGATAAGAACAAAGATATATATGATAATTAACTTTGAATCATAAAGAAAACAGAAAGGAAAAGTATATTTTTGTTTTGTTTTGTTTTGCTTTTTAAAAAAAGGATGTAAAGAGAAGTTGGATAGTGATAGATCAAGAGAATGTTTTAGGCTAAATTTCCAAAATGTTGTTCTAAGAAAAACACTGGTACAGTAGAATGATGTCACTAGGATTGCTGAAAGTGGATGTAATAGAATACATAAACAGAGAAGCACCTGAAGACAACTCTACTTCCAGCCCTACCTAGCAGCTCCAGATGAAACAAAATAGAGGAGTCATCAGGATAAAGTGGCTGACTCTAAACTCTTCTACCAAAGAACTCACGCGCATGGCAAAATTTCTCAATGAATGAATCTTTTTTTTTTTTTCTATACCAGACTATAGTATCTCTCCTCCATGAGAACAAAACTATTTTTTTTCGTTTTCCTTCTCCTCAGCTTTTTCAACATGTTCTAACCTAGACGATAGTTCTTAAGGAAAAGAAAAGGGCAGTTTGGCAAGTTTTGTCTTATTTTATTTTTTAAGCGACCATTGGTATAGATTTGCCCATGGCTACTAAATTCTAGTGTACATTAGTTTAGCCTTTTTCTTCACAGGCTATTCAAATCTCTCCTGATGCTCAGAAGAGAGTATCCTGGTTGAGGTTCCACTACTATTAGTGTAATCAATTAGACTATGAGCTTAATTTAATCTGTTTTGATGTTAATGCCTTTAAAATTTGATCAATTGGCTTTCCAAATACTGTCAGATATTGTCTAAAAAAAAAAAAAAATTATTTTGTACAAGACACTGCAAAAATTTTTTTAAAATACTGAATATCAGTAAAACTGTATTTCCTGAATTAAAACTAATTATGTTTCTGAGGCAGACAGTCATGAGTTTTAAAAAAATTAAGAAAAAAATAGAAAAATAAAAGTAATCTAGAATTTGATACTGCCATCTGTTGTTTAGAAACAAAATTGCATGTGCTTTAAAGTTATATTTTTTTTCCCCTAATTTTCAAGAAAAAATTGTATAGGACCAATTTAGCCCATGTTATCAGTACATTATAAAAAGAGAAATATATGGTGTTTTATTCATACTATATTTCTGAAGTCAGATACAAGCACATATTGTCATTTCTTTTATATTGTATAATGTGTATAGCTTTGAAATAGTTATAAAATAAATATTACATAAGTACTTATTAAAAATTAGCAACTACAAAAATGCTTAGTTTGGATAATGTTTAAAAATAAAAAGTAAAATAGCAGATATAGGTGTTAATAAAGATACTTCCTGTTTTAAAAGATAATGGACCTTAAATTGTATACAAATATTAAAGAAGAGAATGGCTTTTCCTTCTAAACAAAGGAGATAATCAATTATGAATGAACATGTAACTATGGCAAAATATAAATATATATTGAGACTTGGAGGATAAAATAATATTTTTAAATATTCAACTTGTTTAATAATGTGAATTATATCATTTCCTCTGTTTAAATAAAATCTTAGAAATTTTCAAATGCTCTATGTGATTAATCTTGTAGATGTAGACAAAACTAAAAATATACCCTTAATGGCTCACTAAAAATATTTATTTGAAGCTTTTTATTAAAATAATTTTTATGTAAAGTATATAAATATATTCTTAACTATTTTGTGGCACAAAAGTTTTTATTTGATTATGTATTTAATCGCTATCATTTTTGTTTTTACTTTGTCAGATGATCTTAAGTATCGATAATAGAAAAATCAACTTTAATAAAATGTTACTATTCAAGAAGAAAAAAATTTTAAATAAAACATGATTGTTTTCTATGACTATCGATTACTATAAATCGAGTTTATTTCAGTATGTTGGAAGATAAAACAATTTTAGGATTGGCTCTATATCTTGGTTAAATAAAAGCAAAATTCTAAAGAAATATGTTAAGCCCTCTATGTCATTAACTCTTTTATAATCAGCTAATATATATATACATAAAAAAATTATTTATTGCTTTATCTCTGTCACCTTCTCCTCTCCAGTTTGTCAGAAAGATTTGTTTATATAATGAATTTATTAACATACTAACAGATAAAAGGAAATCCATGAATGTTCAGAACAATTTCAGTTTTTAATGCTACAAAAGGATCATTAGTCTGGGCTACATTTCAAATCACTTTATGTGGTTGTTCACAGAGGCAGTTTAACACTCCACAGTGACTGAGGGGGAAAGATATGGTCAGCTATTGTCAGGGCATAGTTCTATACCATCATATGCCATTTTATAAAGGCAGTCAAGTGGTCTAGAGACAATGACACACATCACAAATTCCTATAGCAGTCTTCTGTCTAAACCACCTTTTGCAAGAGAAATGATGTAATAAGCACAGTGGATGATATTTTTAAAACTATCAACATATTTATCTTTTGTGCATTTCTAAGCAATAAATTTTTCATTACTTTTGCAATCAGTCATCCTTTAAAGATACTTTAGTATGTAACTCTAAAAATAAAGCCATATTCTTATGTAACTACAAAACTTTTATCACACGAAACTATAACAGATTTTCCTGTTTATATAACACCCAATCCATTAGCAAATTTTTCTGATTTTTCAAAATGTGTTTTTGCAATCAGTTTTTTTGCACCAATATTCAGACTCAGTGGCACTTCTTAGAGTGATGATAATTTTACGGTTCGTATGGTCTTGCCTCGAATCTATCTTCATATAAAATATTTTAATCTTCTTGAACACTAAATTAGAATTGAACAGCTATGATAATTATAAGCATCCTAAATTCTACATTATTTGTGACTTTAAATAAAGATGTTAAAATAATACATTGGCATTCTTTCATTATTGTTATCACTAATATAACTAATTTGTTATACTGTCATCTAAATCATAGGTCTGTTGTTTTATTATTATTTTTTTAATCAGAGAGGGCTTATACACATATAGCTTATATATGTTTATGTTTTACATGAAATAGCTAGGAAAAAAAAAAGAAAGAAAAAACAGCCCAGATGATAACATAGAAAATAAAAATGGTCCCAGCAGGGATCAGTGGAGGCCCAGTATGCTTTCATATAAGGATTTACTACACATATTATTATTAGGAATGTTAAGTCTTAGTTTCAACATTATTGTAACATATTTACAAAGCAGTATTTGATTTAGATCATATGAAGACTTAGCAATAAAATCTGTCAGGAGTTTCATAAAGCCTTCAACTTTTCTCTAAAGGTTATATGTATTTTTATAAAAATAAAAAAATTTCTCTCCTTTTTACCTCAAAATCAATGATAGCATTTCTCTTTCTCTTCACATTTGTGTTTGTTTGGCCTTCCTTTATTATTAAATATTCTTCAATAGCAAACCACTTGGTGCAGAGAATGAAGAAAATGATTTGATGCTGATGACCTCATTTATCAAATATCAGAAAAATATGATTTTTTGTAATTTTCCAGTGCACATCATTGAACCTGAACTGAACAAAAAAGACTCAACCTTAATTAATCACCCTCTCTTCCTTTTCCAACAGTTATATGCTGACTGATAAAAAATTTACCCATGTCCTTCAAGTTTGAGGGAGAGGAGATTTGGAAATTCTGACATATTCAAGTCACCATGTAAAATTTTCTCATGTAGATTGATCTCTGATTGACATTGGACATTACAACATCAATTTCCCACAGCTAGAATTGTTTCCCACCTTCATAGATATGCTTTAAATATAAAATATTGGATAGTTTTCCACTTTCAGATAAAATTTAATTATAAGTATGTTTTGTATCTTAATTACTTTTTCTTTTTGGTGGTGAAGTGTGGTCTCTGTATTCTTCTCTGTAAAGGTGTTCTATGGATTAATAAAACAAACAACTTTGTTTTCAACTAATTTGTGTCTTAAATACAAAAATAGTTATTATTGCTGTTATTATATTCTATCAAGGATATATCTTTCAAAAGAATACTTTAATTCTTTCTCCCATAATGGAGACTTTGCTTAGTTATACACAAAGAGATGTAATAGATATAATTGATAATAACTTTAATATTTATTAAATTTTTTCTAGATGGAAGGCCTTTTGCTAATTCTAGGTTATTTCATTTATACTTTACAACAATTTTATAAGCAGGTACTATTGTGATTTCCATTTTACAGATGAGACAACTGGGGATTGGAAGGTTAGATTAACTTGGATGCCAGGTACTTTGCTCACATTGCTCCTGAAGACGCAGACACTTCTATTTTTCAAGAAATGTGGTGTGTTAAATGAAAGACAGTCTTCATCATGTTCAACTTTAAGTTGAAATGTATTCTCATGTCCATCTACCTGCTAACAGAATCAAAGAATGTCATATAGTATCATATTGGGACTTGAATGTACAGTGAACAATAGACAAAATTTTTTATCTCGGAGAGTTTATATTTAAAGGAGAGACAACAGTGAAATAAATAAGTATATCCTACAATATCAGAGAGTGATAGCACAATAAAAAATAAAAGCAGTGTATAATCAACATGTCATTTAAGGATGACCAATATTTTTAAGCATTTACATTACATTTTTTTAAAATTATTTTTAAAAAAATTTTTGGGAATAAAAAGTATTCATTTGAAGATTTTCGCAGGCATATATTTTTTTAAATTTTTTTAAATAGATTTTTAAATTTTTTAATTACAATTAACATCAATATTATATTAGTTTCAGATGTATAACAGTGATTAGACATTTATATAATTTACGAAGTGATCACACTAATAAATCTAGTATCCATCTGACATCATATAAGTCATTACAATATTATTAACTATATTCCCTATACTTTACATCCTTGTGACCTTTTATAACTGGCAATTTGCACACCCTAAACCCTTTCTTTTTTCACCCATCCTCCCAACCTCTTATATATTGCATTTTAATAATTTTCTACATTATGAGCTGTGACATTTCCCAAAATGGAAAATAAAATCCTTACTTTCTCAGCCACCTTTCATCTAGGATGCAGGCAATATCTTGGATTCTGTCAGATACATAAACTAGCATAAGATTTCAGTATGACTACCCAAAATAATCTATAGATTCAATGCAGTCCTTATCAAAATACCAATGGCATTTTTCGTAGAGCTAAAACAAATAATCCTAAAATTTATATGGAGCCATAAAAAACCCCGAATAGCCATGGCAATCTTGAGAAAGAAGAACAAAGTTGGAGGCATCACACTACCTGATACCCAACTATACTATAAGTCTACAGTAATCAAAACAGCATGGCACTGGCATAAAAAACAGATACGTTGATCAAGGGAACAGAATAAAGAGCCCAGAAATAAATCCATGCCTATACACTCAATATATGACAAAAGAGGTAAGAATATGCAGTGGGGTAAAGACAGTCTCTTCAATAAATGGTATTGGGAAAATGGGACAGAAAAATGCAAAAAAAAAAAAAAATAGAAGCTGGACCACCTTCTTACATGGTATACAAGAATAGACTCAAAATAAATTAAAGAATTAAATGTAAGACCTGAAACCATAAAATTTCTAGAAGAAAACATAGGCAGTAAAGTCTCTGATATTACTCACAGGAAGTTCTTTTCAGTTATATCTCCTTGGGCAAGAGAAATAAAGAAAATATAAACAATGTGACCACATCAAACTAAAAAGTTTTTGTGCAGCAAAGAAAACCATCAACAAAACAAAGACAACTGACTGTTTGCGAGAAGATATTAGCTAATGATACATCTGATAAGGGATTAATATCCAAAATATATAAAGAACTTACACAATTCTACAACAAAAAAACAAACAATCCAATTAAAAAATGGGCAGAAGACTTGAACAGATCCTTCTAAAGAGGAAATACAGATGGCTAATAGACATATGAAAAGATACTCAAGGTCCCTAACCATCAGAGAAATGCAAATTAATACCACAATGAGATATCGTCTTACACCTGTCAGAATGGCTATCATTAATAAATCAAAAAACAACAAGTATTGGTGAGGATGTGGAGAAAAGAGAACCCTCATACATTGTTGATAGGATTGCAAATTCGTACAGCTGCTATGGAAAACAGTATGGAGGTTCTTCAAAATTTAAAAATGGATATATCTCTTGACCCAGTAAATGCACTTCTGGGTATTTTCCTAAAGAAAATGAAAACAATAATTTGTAAAGATCTATGTACTCCGATATTCATAGAAGCACAATTTACAATAGCCAAGATATGGAAGCAACCTATATGCCCACCAACAGATGATTGGATAAGGAAATTATGGTTTATATATACAATGGAATATTACTCAGCCATTAAAAATATGAAATCCTACTATTCGCAATGACATGGATGGACCTAGACAGTTATTATGCTGAGTGAAATAAGTCAGAGAAAGATAAATATCACATGATTTCACTTATGTGTGGAATCTAAGGAACAAAAAGAACAAACTAATCAAAAACAGACTCACAAATATAGTGGACAATTTGGTGACAGACAGAGAGGTGGGGGTGTGCGGAGCTGGGGGAATGGGTGAATGGTTAAAGTGCAAATAAGTAGTTGACAGTTGGTCACAGGGATAGGGAGCATGACACAGGGAATGCAGTTAGCATTAATACAATAGCTGGGTGGAGGTTCAGGAGAGGGAGGGAGCAATTGGGGGGATCATTTTACTAACTATATAGATATCTAACCAATGTACTGTGTATTTGAAACTAATTTAAATAAATAATTTTTTTAAAAGAGATTTCAGTATGAAATCGCAAATAATGAAGACCTTTGTTTCATTCAGGACATTGAGTTTCCTGATCTATGTGGTGGTAGAGGAGTCCAGGTCTTCAGGAACATTACTGGCCAATTCTGGTATTCAGTCTCCCAAAGTGTTGATGTGAAAGGGGCTCTAGAATGATTGATATGATGTGTGATACTTAATATCTTTTAATATGTTTGTTTTTTCTTAAAATACTCACTATTGAGTTCTATTGTTTGCAACTAAGAACTATGACTGATACACAGGGATAGAGGTGACAGATTGGTCATTAAAGGACAATTGGAAAAGGTGATATGTCAGAAAAAACATAAATGTAAGAAACCAAACAGAAATTAAAACAACAAAAACATAAATAAAAAGTCCTGAAATAGGAATTGTTTTGATGTATTTTGGAAGCAAGAGGAACATTGGTATGGCTAAGAGGATTAAGCTAAGTGGATAGTTATAGGCAATGAGATCATGAAGAGAGTTATGAGGGGCCTTAAAGACTATGACAAAGAATTGGATTTTATGGTGAGTGTAATAGGAAATCATTGGATAGTTTTAAGAAGCAGTTTTATAATATCACTTACATTCCAGAAACTTACTCTGACTGCCATGCAGTGCTAATTATAGGGAATCCAGAGCAGAAATGAGAATCACAAAAGTCAGGAGAGACTTTAGTGGATTACACTAAACTGAAAATAGTGGAGGTCATAAAAATAGGTTAAATTCCAGATATATTTTGAAAGTTGAGGTGTCACTTTTGCTTGTGTAGTGGATGTGCATTGTGAGAGAAAGCAATTGGGTGAATTATGTTCATTTTCTATGAATGAGACAGCTACGGCTAGAGGAAAAGTGTTTTTCTGTTTGTATGTTTGTTGTTTGTTTGCTGTTGTTTGTTTTAATATGAGGATTGGGAATAAAAAGCTCAGTTTTGAACTTACCAATTAAGTACCTGAATGGAGATTACAAGTAAGCAATTTCCTATTGCTCTCAGAGTTCAAGAACAAATATTGGGTTAGAGATATACATTTTGAGTTATCTGCACATAGATGGTATTTAAAATCTTCCGTTATCCGATCAGTACCCAGAGGTACTGATAGCAGATAGGGAATGCAAGAAGGCCATGTACTAAGCTATGGGACATTCTAACTTTAGAGGTTGAGGAGAGTATGAGGAGTAAAAAAAAAAGAGAGAGAGAGAGAGAGAAATTGAGATGATATAAAAATTCAGGACAGTCTTGCTTCCCTAATTCCAAGTGAAGAAAATATTTCTAGAAAGAAGGGGGTCACCAACCATGTCAAATGCTGCTAACTGGAATAAGATGAGGACTGAGAATTTAACCATTAGTATTTATTTGGCAAGAAAGAGATCACTATGGAGCCAGGTCAACGAGATCTTGAGAATAACTGAGTCAAGTGGAATAAGAAGAAATGAAAATCTTATAGGTAGAGGATATGAAGATACTAGGGGATGAGAAAGTAGACACATGGAGTATATGGTCCACTGGTTTTCTACAAAGAAGAATAGAGAAATGGGGTTATATCTGAAAGTATAAACTTTAGGGAAAATTTTGTCTTTTTTTTCTTTTTTACCATATTCACATTGACACAGAAATCTATTAAAATAGTGATCCATCATTTTGTCAACTTTTAAAATCTTTACATTATTTGTTTTAGCTACCATTACCCAATGGCTCTCTGAAACACAAATCAAATGGCAGATATCTTGATGGTAATGTGCCATACTTTATGAAAACTACTCAGGTTATTAAAAAGTGATTTTAGAGGACCGACTGACAACTTTAAAGTGTAGAACAATTTACTTCAAAAAACTTCACTTTATCATCTCAAAAAGATTTTGTTTTCACATGCTAGAAGGCTATAGAATAAAAAATATAACAATAAATATTTTAGGTTAAGAATATCTAAATTTTGATACTAAAAATAATGCTTACAGTATTTAGAAAATAAAGTAGAAAGAACACAAAAGTCTAGAGAAGATCAAGGAAGTGTGATATTCCTAAATTAACAATAAAACAAAGTCCAAAGTCTTTTACTTTGGCCCTACTATATGTATTGAGGAATATGCTAAGTGTTATAGGAAATGTTCATGAGTATGAGGCATGGTTCTATAAATCAAACAACATACAGATAGAGTTGGGAACATAAGGAATATACATTAAGAAGATAATAAAGCAAAACAGTAAATAAATGGGTAGTGTATACAATATGTGCCATAAAGTTTAGGGCAGAAAAGAAGTTTAGATCTTGAACCATTAGTTGTCCTTTATAAAGGCAAGAATAAGAAGCATGCATAGAAACTGGAAAGGCAAGTAAAATGAGAAAGAAAATTCCCAGAAGAGAGGAAAATTTTGGAGTAATACACTAACAATTCAATTAACAATATTTTCCTTGACTCCTGTTGTGTTACATGTTTAAGAGCAGGTATACAAAAACAATGAAGCTCCTCGCACACCAGAATGACTATAGTCATAAAGACATACAGTAACTGGTGTTGGTGAGAATGTTGGAGAAAATGGAACCCTTGTGCATTGCTGATGGCTATGCAAAATGGTGCAATTACTTTGAAAATGTGTGAGGGTTCCTCAGAAAACAAAATGTAGAATTACTTTATGACCCAACAATTTCACTCCTAGGTTAATTGAAACATATGTCTACACAAAAACTTTATACACAAATGCCCTTAGCAGCATTATTAATTATTGCCCCCAAAAGAAAGAAATAACCCAAATGTCCATCAACTGATGAATGGATAAACAAAGTGTGGTACACATATACAGTCAAATATTACTCAGTCATAAAAAGAGAATGAAGTGCTGGTACGTGTTATAATAGGAATGAACCTGGAAAACATTATGCTAAGTGAAAATTCAAACATCATATGCTACGTATTGTATGATTCCATTTATAGAAAATGTACAAAAATGGCAAATACATAGTGACAGAAAGTAGGTTAGTGGTTGCTACAGGTTCAGGGGAGAGAAGAAATGGAACTTATTGCTAATGGATATGAGGTTTATTTATGAGATGATGAAAATATCCTGGAATTAGTGCTGATAGTTACACAATCTTGTGAATATACTAAAAACCAGTGAACTGTTTTTGTGTATTTTGGAGTCATGTAGAAGCAAAAGTAGACGCAAAAGTTACTAGGTAGACTAGGCTGACTGGAGAGGATAATTCGGTCTCCTTGAGACATAAATAAAGTTTTAAAGATGGGTTGTACCAATCATATTATTGTAAAAATAAGTAGCATGATATCAAGAATTAGGAAAAACTGAAAGGCTGAAATCAATTTATTATAGAATGTGATATGTAAAGAAAGCATTACTAAATACGTCCTCATTTAAGAGTTAAGGAAACAGGTACAGGTTCCTGAAGAAGCTTGTGTTAAGATAATATAGAAAATAAAGGATAGAATCAGGATCTGAACCCAGATTTGACTGACTCCAGAGTCAAAAAACACCCGGGACTATTTTTACTTCCCTTGAATAATGACATGTTTTATAACTACGAAGTTTACAGTATAAATAAAATCACTTTTATAGTTCCAAATTTTATTATTTTTCTTCCATTGTCAGCTGAAAAGTTAAATTTGGTTTATATTTTACTAGCACGCTAGAACCAATTGATTTTAACCAAGTGCAGAGAGGAATGTCAACTTTTTTAGCACAATTTATTCTATTTAAAGTTGAATTATTTTAATAGTATTTGATCTTAAAGGATTGTTTTGAACACCCTATTTTTCTTAGACCATTCCAAATATATCTTAAAAGGTAAAAATTATGTTTATTGTAGAGATAAAACAAAGAGGGAAACTGAGACACTGGAAGAAGGATATATGTTTTTATAGTCCTATCCAAGGTCATTGAAGCAAATCGTAATAACATTTTAGACTGCTTTTTGTTCCTGCCTTCATATATAAATTGTTAAGGAGCCATTCAAGAAATAGTCCATTGTTAAAGTATCTTTGCCTTCTTCTGTTCTTCTATTATCTCTTAGTCATACTCATAGTGAAAAGTTGCCAAAAATTCATAACTTTTCTAGAATTATTGATTGATTCAACTCTCAAAATTATTTTCAAAGACAGTCTACAATGTTTGAAGCTCTGTGTCAGTTACTGTGTTAGGCAGTATTTGAATGCAATCACTGAAAATCTCCACTAATTGTGGCTTAAACTGGATAGAAGTTTACTTCTTTCTCCTATTCAAGAAATCTGGACATAGTCTGTCCAGCATTGGAGTGATATATCACAATGTCCAGGATTCATCCATCCTAATGCTTTGTCCTGCACAGATTTTGATTCCAAGTTATTTTCATGATTCAAGGTGATTATCAGAGCTCCAGATGTTCTATTCAGTACGAAGGAGGAAAGGGCAATGAAAGATGCAAATGCGTTTCTTTCCTGTGAGGACACTTTTTTGGCAGTTAGATAATTTTTGCTTACAACCCATTGAACTTAATCACATGTCCACAATAGACCACAGGGAAAACTAGGACATGGAGCCTTTGTTCTGGGTATTATAGCTAAAAAAATAAGGGGTTCTATTACAATGGAAAATAAATATTTGCAGAAAACAAACAAACAAACAAACAAACAAACAAACATTCGTAGTCCCAACAAAGACAGAAACCAATGCCATTTAGAATTGTTCCTAGTCAGAGTGAGGAAGCAGTCTTCGTATTTCAACTTCGATCACTTGTTGCAGGCTGTTGTTGTAAGGAGGTATGGCACTGGGCAAGACAGTTCTCTTCAGCTGATATAATCCCCAAAGAAGGCTGACAGTTGAGGCCAGCAGTTGCAAGAATAATTCTTCATTTCCGAGGAGGGGCCAGGGTAGTTCATCACAGCATCTACCACAGCAGGCTATTAACACTGTCTGTGCTTTGGAAGATAAAAAGGGAAATAAAAGCACATCTTGTCCTGGACACATGAGGAGCTTATGTTCCAGTTACATTCCAAATTGCTCTAATACAAGGTAGAAAGAATTAAGTGTTTAAAAAGAAATATAAATGATGAGCTTTGGGTGTTCAGAAGTTACTTTTCATCTACTCATTTGCAATTTTTATTAATCACCTTAAGCACCTACTGTATGTTAGATAGTGTGCCAAGCAATATGATAAAACAAATGAATCTATGATGGACATGTTCCTTTAGCATTATGGAATTTAGTGACTCATTTGGGAGACTAAATGATAACAAGCAAATAAATGAAATAACAGCTAATTGTGGTAGGAAGGAAATAAAGAGTAAATGAATGACTAAATGTGAAATATGTATTTGAAGGAGATATTCATAGAGAAGAGAGAACTATACAAGCTGAGAAATAATAATGAGAAGATGGCAGAATGATGAGAAGGGAAGAATAGAAAGACAAAGTTCTAGGCAAGAGGCCAAAAGTGTACAATGACAAAGTTCCGTGTTTGAGAACTGAAAGAACACCTGAGTAACCGGGACATAGTAAGCAAAGAAGAAAATTGTGTGGCATGAGATTGGAGTAGTAAGATCATTCAGCGCCTGAGAATGTGGGTTGTATTTTGGGCACAATGGAAAAAACAGGGATTTAACACACACAAGAATGTATATAATCAAATTAACACTTTATATAGATCACCTCTGGTTGCTGTAGAGAAAGTAATATTTGAGGATTGAAAAGGCTTCAGAAAATTTGACATTGCTTTTGAGAGCTGCTTTCAATAATTATTTAATAAACACATAAATGTGCCACATTCTAGAGATACAGTGATAAGATAAAAAGACAATATTTTTTGCCTCATGAAGCTTACTTTTCTATAGATTCTATATATTTAATCTTTATCTCCATCTCTCTCTCTATGTATATACACACACACATAAATGTGCACACACACAAATTTATGAAAATGAATAGATGAAAAATAATCTCTAATAATTCCTATAACTATTTTTTTTTGCTCTTTAAAATGCTTATTTTTTTATCTGGGGATACACACAAAAAAATCTATATATAGACAGATAGAGATAGAGATACACTAAATTGTGTATATATTCTATATGCTATACATGTATATTATGTGTATGTATGTATGTTATGCATGTATACATGTATGTATATGTTATATATACGATATAGTATATATAATACTACATAGATGTTATAATATATAATATGCTTTATACTGCATTATGTATTAATAGTAAGAGTTTTTATGTATTTTTAGAACTTTTAAGTAAAGACATTAACTTTACTAGAATAATTTGTGCAGTGTAATCTCAGTTTTGTTATGCTCAATACTGTGCATCATATCCACACAATATTCTTTAGTGAACTCACAGACTTGTGTTTAGGTCTGTCTGTGAACATAATTTTATGTTTTTATCTTAATGAACAATTATTGTTCTAAATATATTTGTGTTTATAAAAAAGAATATATGAAAATACATCCATCCAAACATAATTTCTTATTTTAAAGAATAATGTTCAAGTGTAAATTTAGTGTCAAAGCAAAAATATTTTTTATGGACATATGACTATTATTTAATGCATTATATTTTGATGTGATAATGTACTTATAAATTTAGAAGTTTTCTACTCTGACTCTAAATAGGAGAGGCTACTGGAGCCTAGAGGAGAGCTGAATGCAATGCGCTTCATGACTTTTATACATTATATTTTCATAGAACTCTCTGATAGAATTTTGGATTATTTCATGTGAGAGATTTATACTATGTTATGGTTCTACCCATTTCATAAAAGCACAGTAACTAATGGAATGCTTGTTTTATTAAAAATAAATAACCTGTATTCTAGTTGTTTTTTTTCCCCCTAAATAACGTTTTTTTGTCTCTCAAAAGCAGCACATTGAAAACTCATTGAAATTTAGGTACAGTGACACTTCCACCCACATGCCTCTAAATTTTCCAAAGGGTTTTAGACAGAGTTCTAAATGTGCTAATATCTGGAGACTGTTTTTTAACAATGAGCAATGAGTTGGGGTGTCTCATCTGATTGGAGAGAGAAAAATCTCTCAGGGAGCAAAATATATGTGGGGAGGAATTCAAATTTATGTCAAAACTTCCACTACTTTGAGCTACTGAAGCAAACACCACATATTTATTGATTACCCATCATGTGCAAGATTAGGTCTGAGGTATTAAAAAGACAACAGCACAGGACCTTCCACCCGCTAGTAGAGGCAGATCTATTTACTGAACATAAGGAATGTGACAAGTGCTGAAACAGAGGCAGCAGCAAATTGTAAAGGGATTCAGCTGAATAAAATTTCTCTATACACCAGAAAAATTATGCATGAAATGTAGACTTCCAAGAACTCATTTTTCACCCATTTACAGGAGCTGTATAAGAAACTGTAGAATGCTTTAGCAAAGAATTAGAGTAGATTTTATCAGCGAGGTGTGGCTGACTATGAATTGCTCTCAAGACCAAAACCCAACCAAGGCTGCAAGAATGCTGTTAATCTAAAAGCTAGAGCAGATGACTTGCTTTTTTTTCTTGTTTTTAAACTGGGTAAAATGAAGGCTAAATCTTAAGACATAAAATGTATATATTATGCCTATTTTCAATGCTGGCTTAAATATTATTAATTGATGAAATATAATGCCATCAATATTTTTTGCAAAAACTCAACCTTACATTATTCAGAACACTAATCACAGAGGCGACTAAGGCTTCAGGTTGAATAATACTTTTTAGTAAGAGCCCCAGGCTCCTGCGCAACACTAAAAGGACACAAGGAGGCTGAGGGTCAGTGCCCTAGGGCATCTTAGTTTCTTGGTCTCTGGGCTTCTGTTGCTAGGCATTCACAGAGAATAAAGGCAGGGCCATTGAAAGGGTGCTTCCCTCCCTCCCACCCCAAATCCCCGCCCCTCTTAAGCTCCTGTTTCTCTGGTTCTGAAAATAAGTGAATATTTGGAGGCAGACTAAAGAGAGACTAACAGAGGTTTTCACGTGTTGTCATCTAGTTTGTATTCATGGGCAAAGTATATTAAGGTAAGAGAAGAGCTACTAGTGATTTTTTTAAGTTAATATTCTGCTTGAAAGATTTTTTTTTTTTTTAAAGAAGTTTGCTATTGTTGCTTCTAATGAGATTACAGGCCTATTTTGAGTACCCTAATAGTCTCATATTGTGGAACATACAATAATTTTTAAAAAATACACATTAATTTTCTTTTAAAATATGTGATGTATGAAATTTATGATATTCCATTAGGACAGTGTGTACAGAAAATTTTCTAGCAGAATTTAACAATGCATATGAAAATAGCCTAAAAAAAACATTTATGTTGAAAACTGTTATGTTATTACCACTTATAGAACAGTCAATTATTCAGCTATTCCTTCATTTAATAGCCTAAATTAGCTACTAAATCAATGGATTTTGTACAGTGAAACTGTTAATCTTTTGGACATAGTATACTGCTGGTTTAATTTTACAGAAATTCTCATTGCTTTGGGTGTAGGAACCATGAAGGAGGACTGGTACATTTACAAATATGACTGCTTTCTTCTCATTTGATACTAAGCTCTGGGTCTG